>NW_006408699.1:571589-634794 GCF_000296735.1 Chrysochloris asiatica | reverse complement strand
ATACCTATCCATTGCTTGGCTGAAAGTTGGGCCACAAGAGTGAGTTCCTTTCCAGACCTGCAGGGTGGTTGAGCGCCACAGCCTCTGATTCCTCTAGTCTCCTTCTGACCAGTAAGCTGGGTCTTTCTTTACAGTTCTAAATTTTGTTCCACGTCTTTTCCCACTCTATTTGGGACCTTCTAATGTGATCCCTTTTAGAGCAGTTGGTAGTGGTAGCCAGGTACCAACTGGTTCTTCTGGCCTCAAAGACATGGAGACTGATAGTCACATGTTAGAACATTATTTAATGCTTAATTTTTGTATCCTGATGTGGCATGACAATGCGCTGGACTGCAGTGTCAGTTTGAACCTCAAGGTTAGCGATTCAAACTCACCAGCTACTCCTCCGAAACCCTATATAGCGTTGCTATGAATTGAAACTGACTCAACAGCACTTAACAACAAGTTTCATAGAGACATGATTCAATATTTGAACATCGTAATGCCTTTTATATAACTCAATAGTGAGATTTTAGGGCTTTTTTTTTTTTTTTTTCTTTTTCAGTTTTAATTGTGGTCACTCTTTTTTTTAATGCCTGAGTATCAGTTTGAACTGCAAGGTCGGCTGTTCAGGCTCACCAGTCGCTCCTCGGAAACCATGTATAGGATTGCTATGGGTCGGATCCAACTCTTCGCCACTTAACAACAACAACAACATCCAGTAATGGGGAGTGTTGTGGCTCTAGAGGATAAGCATTGGACTGTGAGACACAAGGTTGATGGTTCAAGCCCACAGCCAATCCACAGGAGTAAGATAAGGCTTTCTGTTCCCACAAGAGATTTACAGCCATAGAAACTCTGTACAGATTACTGTATGTCAGAACCCAGTAATAATGTAGCAATATCAGTTGATACTAATAATACATATACTTACATACATATAATTATAATTAAAGATGATACTAATATTTCATTATTTTTAGTTCTTTTGGCCATGTTTGTTTTATTTCCGAATTTGGGTTAAAAAATGAATTCAATTCCTATACCCATTGTAACCATCTTCTTTTCTAAAGCAAATCCTTTCACTTACTCTTTGATTCTATCTTCTCTTGAAACCTTACTTATCTCCACTGGCTCTCTTCTTTGCCTAATAAGATATTGAACTCTCCTGTATCATAAAACAAAACTTCATTGTGGCACTGTAGGATAAGCACTTGACCACAAGGTTGGTTTGAACCGCAAGGTTGGCAGTTCAAACTGACCAACTGTTTCTTGGAAACCTTTTACAGGTTTGCTATGGGTCAGAACTAACGGCACTTAACAACAACATCCTGCCATTAAACTTCTTCCATTTGTTTCTAGATTTCCCAAGATAATAATACATACTTACATGTTACATGTTTGTGGAAAAATTCCATTATCTTTTAATTCCATTTTCCCATGGACTTTTTGAAGACCCTCAAACCAAATGGCCACCACTCATCTGTCAGTTTGTCATACTGTGGTTGCTTGTGAGTTGCTTTGATTTAGAAAACTGTGCCACCAGTATTTTAAATATCAGTAGGGTCGCCCATGTGGACAGATTTCAGATGAGCTTCCAGATGAAGACAGACTAGGAAGAAAGAGTGATGAATTACTTCTGAATATTTAGTCACTAAAAACCTTATGAGTAGCAGAGAAACACTGTCAGATATAGTGTTGGAAAATGAGCCCCTCAGGGTAGAAGGCACTCAAAGTGCAACTAGGGAAGACCTGCCTCCTCAAAATAGAGTTGACCGTGATGACGCGAATGGAGTTAAGTCCGAAGGAGAAAAGCCCGTGGGACCTTCATTTGCTGATGGGGCACAAATCCAAATGAAAAGAAAGTGCTATAAACATCTGTTGAAAATCAGAATGTGGAATGTACGAAGTATGAATCTGGGAAAATTGGAAGTTGTCAAAAATGAAATGGAACGCATAAGCATGGATATCTTAGGCATTAGTGAGCTGAAATGAACTAGAATTGGCCATTTTGAATCTGACAACCACATGGTTTACTATGCCGGGAATGATAAATTGAAGAGGAATGGTGTTGCATTCATTGTCAAAAAGAACATATCCTGATCATTCATGAGGTACAACGCTGTCGGTGTTAGGATAATATCCATGCGTCTACAGAGAAGCCCAGTTAATAACCACTATTACTCAAATTTACTCACCAACCACTAAAGCCAGTGAGGATGAAATAGAAGAATTCTGTCAACTTCTTCAATCTAAAATTGATCAAACATGCAATCAAGATGTATTGATCATTACTGGTGATTGGAATGCAAAGGTTGGGAGCAAAGAGGAAGAATCAGTAGTTGGAAAATCTGGCCTGGGTGATAGAAATGAGGCTGGAAATTGGATGATAGAATTCTGCAAAACCAATGATTTGTTCATTTCAGATACCTTCTGTAGACAGCATAAGAGACAACTATACACATGGACCTCACCAGATGGAATACATAGAAATCAAATTGACTATGTATCTGCGGAAAGACACAATGGAAAAGCTCCATGTCATCAGTGAAAACAAGGCCAGGAGCAGACTGTGGAACAGACCATCAACTACTCATATGCAAATTTAAAGTAAAGCTGAAGAAAATGAAAACAAGTCTACGAGAGCCAAAATATGACCTTGAATACATCCCACCTGAATTTAGAGATCATTTGAAGAACAGATTTGATAACATACAACACTAAAGACCGAACACCAGCAGAGCTGTGGGATGAAGAACATCATACATGAAGAAAGCAAAAAGTCATTAAGAAGACAAGAAAAAAGGAAAAGGTCAAAATGGATGTCAGAAGAGACACTGAAACTTGCTCTCCAGCATAGACATGCTAAAGCAAATTGAAGAAATGAGGAGGTCCAATGCCTGAACAGAAAATTTCAAATAATATCAGCTCGAGAAGATGAAAGTCAAATATTACAAAAAAGTGTGGAAAGATCGGGAATCCGAAAACCAAAAAGGAAGAACATGCTCAGCATTTCTCAAGCTGGGGGACCTGACGTTACTGAAAGATTCTCTGGGAAAATTATTGAATGATGCAGAAATCATCAAGAGAAGATGGAAGGAATATATGGAGTTACTGTACCAAAAGGAAGTGGTTAATGTTCAGCCGTTTCAAGAGGTAGCATGTGTTCAAGAGCCAATGATAATGAAGGAGGAAGTCCAAGGTGCACTGAAGGAATTGGCAAAGAACAAGGCACCAGGAATTGACGGAATACAAATTAAATCTTTCAAGACAGTGAGGCGGCACAGAAGGCACTTCACTCATCTGGCCAACTGATGGGAAGAGATCCATATTTGTGCCCATTCCAAAGAGAGGTGACCCAACAGAATGTGGAAATCATTGGATAATCTATTTGATATCCCATGCAAGTAAAGTTTTGCTAAAGGTAGTACAGAAATGGCTACAATCATACACTGACAGAGAACTTCCAGAGGTTCAAGCTGGATTCAGAAGAGGCTGTGGAATGAGGGATATCATTGCTGGTGTCTGATGGATCTTGGTTGAAAGCAGAGAATATCCGAAAGATGTTTACCTGCTTTTTATTGACTATGCAAAGGCTTTTGATTGTGTGGATCATGACAAGCTATGGACAACATTGTGAAGTATGAATATTCTGGAACACTTAATTGTGCTCATGAGGAATCTGTACCTGGACCAAGAAGCAGTTGTTCATGCAGAACATGAGAACACTGAATGTTTTAAAATTAAGAAAGGTGTACGACAAGGTTGTATTCTTTTACCATTCTTATTCCACCTGTATGCTGAGCAAATAATCTGAGAAGTTGTGTTATATGAAGAAAAATGTGGCATCAGGATTAGAGGAAGTCTCGTTAACATCCTGCCATATGCAGATGATACAACCTTGCTTGCTGAAAGTGAAGAGGACTTTACTGATGAAGATCAAAGAGCACAGCCTTCAGTATGGATTACATCTCAATGTAAAGAAAACAAAAATCCTCATCACTGAACCAAAAAACAGCATTCTTATGAATGGAGAAAAGATTGAAGTTGTCAAGGACTTCATTACTCTTGGATCAACTATCAACACTCACAGAAGCAGCAGTCAAGAAATCAAACTACGTATTGCATTAGGCAAATCTGCTGCACATGACCTTTCTAAAGTGTTGAAGAGCGAAGATGTCAGCTTGAGGACTAAGATGTTCCTGACCCAAGCCATGGTATTTTCAATAACCTCATACACATGTGAAAGCTGGACAGTGAATAAGGAAGACTGTAGAAGAATTGATGCTTTTGAGTTATGGTGTCGGAGGAGAATATTGAAAGTGCCATGGGCTGCCAATAGAACCAATAGATCCATTTTGGAAGAAGTGCAGCCGGAGTGTTTCTTAGAGGCCAAGATGGCCAAACTTCGTCTCTCATACTTCAGACATATTGTCAGGAGGGACCAGTTGCTGGAGAAGGATATCATGTTTGATAACGTGGAGGATCAGAGAAAAAGGAAGACCCCCAACAAGATGGGTTGGCCAAATGGCAGAATCGATGGACTCAAGTGGGGAAACAGTAGTGAGGTTGGCCCAGGATCAGGCGGTGTTTTGTTCTGCTGTGCATAAGGTTGCTATGGGTCATTACCAACTCGATGGCACTTGACAACAACAACAACATACTTACACTCACAAGACTATATTGTGGCTGCCTTCTCCATTACTATATTGAAACTGCTCAAATTACTAAGTTTATTGGCCTACTTCAGTTTCGTTTTCTCTGAACTTCAATATTCTGCATGGTTAACATATGTTTCTTAAAACTTTGTTTGGTTAACTTTTTTTGTCTTTCTTTCATTGACTTTTATCATGCACTTTCTCCTAGGTCTTATGTTTTCTATACCTGGGAAACAAGGTTTGATTTTCTTTTTTAACATCATGTTTTAAATTCCCCAACTTAAGAGTAGTTGTAGAAACAGAGCAAATATGTTTTATTAGAACTATGGGATTTGTACACAGTCATCAATTAGAAGATAGTTTGAGTTGTCTGTCCCAAGTGAAAGCTAATGAAGGCTAACACTAAAGACAGGTAATATACTTTACACTTTGTGGGCGACATACGCGTCTCCAGTTCATATTCTTTCTTTTCCTTTTAAACAGTCGTATAAAAATATAAGGCTTTGATCTTACAAAACCAGACTAGATTTTGCACAAGGATTGTAGTTTGCCTGAACTAGGACATTGTTGGTGAGACTAGAAAAGAGGAGCAAAAAAATCATTCTTAACCAATACTCTAAGCAATGACTCCTAATCAATGATTGATTCTCCTATTCCCCTTCCTTCCTGTGCATGATAACCAATAATGAACTTTGGTCTCTATACATTTATCTTTCTAGATATTTCATGTAAGTGACATAATATTTGTCCTTTGATGATTGACTTTATTTCACATATCACTCAGCATCATGTTTTCAGTTCATTCATATTGTCACAGGTCTATGGCTGAGTAATATTCTGTTGTAAGTATGTACCACATTCTGTTTATCCATTCATCCACTGGTGGATATTTTGGTTGTTTCTGCCTTTTGGCTGGAGTCCTGGTGTGGTACTGGTCTGCTAGCCATAAGGTTGACAGTTCAACCGCACTAGCAATTTCATGGAAACCCTGTACAGGGTCTCTAAGAGTCATAAGTGACTTGAGACATTTAGCAGCAACCGTTTGGCTATTGTGAATAATGTTGCAAAACTTCCATTGTTTCTGAAATTAGCCAGACCATGTCTCTTCCTATGACCAGTAAAATGTGAGTGGAATTTATCATTAATGGAAGCTTTAAAAATCACTGTGAAATTTGTTTGTCCTAGTAATCAAGGAAACATCAGGAAACATGAAGATGTTTCCTTTCTTAGTCAGGGCCCTGAATCTGCAAGTTTAAAGTAAAGTCAGAAATCATGTGATTTTTGGGTGAAATATGCTATAATTTGTCTCTAGCTTTCCTTTTAAGAGTCACAGTGAAGGTCAAACTAAGCACACATTCTGGCCTGTATTGCCTATAACAGGTCAGTTTACTTTCTGATACAGACCTTGATTTTTTTGAATGCAAAGATAATGTTAGGAACTGTGGATGAGTGATCAAGAGAAGACTTGCGGAATATGGTGCGATATAAGCTTTTCGTGAAGTGTTGTTTCAGGTGACAAGATTTTAAAAAAATGATTCCATGAGTTGAATGTGAGCTATTATATTTTGTTATACCTCTAGATCTGTATAGTATATGGATTTTGTGAATTTTAAATAATCATTTTTCTGTTTTATTATTGTGGGTCTTGAGTGGCAAGTTTTAATCATTTGACTTTTAGCTTTTGGCCAATATTTTATTCAAAGAATTAATATGTTGTTGTTGTTATGTGCCGTTAAGTGCTGTCAAGTTGGTTCCGACTCTTAGTGACCCTGTATAGGGTTTTTAGGAGTGGCTGGTGAGCATGAACCACCAACCTTGCAGTTCAAACCAACCTTGCAGTCCCGTGCATTAACCTGCAGCGTCACACTAGGACTCCAATTTAATATAGTAGTAGAAAAATGAATAGAATAAGTGGAGAAATAATTCTTTTTTCATGGATGAGGATTCTTAAATCACATGTCAGTTCCTTGTTGTTGTTGTGTTGTTAAGTGCCGTCGAGTAGGTTCCAACCCATAGCGACTCTGTACAGGGTTTCCGAGGGTGTAAATCTTTACGGGAGTAGAAAGCCTCATCTGTCTCACACGGAGCAGCTGGTAGTTTCGAACCGCTGACCTTAAGGTTTGCAGCCCGATTCGTAACCACTACGCTACCAGAGCTCCTTTTCAGTTCCTTGTAACTAATCGTAATCTAAAATTCACTGTTGTCTTAATAAAAATACCAACTAGAATTTTCATGGAGTTAGAAAAACTGATTCTAAAATTAATTTAGGGGGAAAAGGTCCAAGAAAGCAAACAAGTGTATGAAGAAGATACTGTATAGAAACCTCACTGTGTATCATGGAGATGAAAATTAAAACAGGCACTAAGGTTTTTTGTTTGTTTATTTTAAAGGTCTGTTGTATTAAATATTTGTAAAGATTTAGAGAAGCAGGAGCTGTCCAGTAAGCTTTTTCTCTTGTGATGGGAAGTCATATGTGTATGTTCATTGAGGACTGAATGCTTTGCACATTACCTGTAAATAAACCAAAAACCAAACTATCATCTAGTCAATTTTGACTTAGCAGAAGCTTCTTCTTTCTCCCACTGGTCGATTTGAGCTGCTGACCTTGTGGTTTGTAGCCCAGTGCTTAAATCACTACACCACCAGGGCTCACCTACCTGCAAATAGTAAACATAAATGAGTGAACACACAGCATGTGGAGTGTAAATAGCTCACGTTACTCTGGAGGAACACAATTTGGCATAATCTAGTAAAGTTAAAGATGCTCAAACTTTTGTGACTGAGCAATTCCGTTTATTTACTTTGGTGGTGGTGGTTATGTGCTGTGGAGTCAGTTCCGAGGCTATAAATCTTTACGGGAGCAGAAAGTCTCATCTTTCTCCCGAGGACCAGATGGTAGTTTTGAACTGCTGACCCTGAGGTTAGCAGCCCAATTCGTAACCACTACACTACCAGGGCTCCTTTACTTTACTTTGGTATCAGGAGATACATTTAATGATATTTTTATAGGAAAAAAATCACAAAATATTTAAATGCTTCTTTGTGATAAAAAGGCTAAATTTTTCTATTTGATGGTATACTTTGAAAAGTTAAAATGAATGAACTAGATTCTTATAAATGTGTATAAATATACTATAAACATATTAAGAGAAATAATAAAGGTTGTAGAAATACACATACAATATGAAGGCATTAATATAAAATTTGAAAACAGTAACTGATGCTTTTTTTTTCTATAAAGAGTTCATAATTCTGGAATAAAAGAACTAACAAAAGGTCTACAGCAACACTGTCTAGTAGAACTTTTTGTAATAATAGAAATGTTTTATATCTGTCCACAATAGTAGCTACTAGCCATATGTGATTATTTAAGCATTGAAAGTGTGACTGGAGCAACTGAAGAGCTGAATTTTAACTTTTCCTTGCTTTTAATGAATTTAGTATGACTGAATAACTGAATTTTGAATTTAACTTTATTTAATTATTCATATGTGGCTTGTACTGTCAACTCATAGCGATCCTGTATAGGGTTTCCAAGGAGTGGCTGGTGGGTTTGAACTACCGACCTTGTGTTTCAAACTGGCCTTGCAGCCCAGTGCTTTATTATCCCACAGCGCCATACCAATTGTAGAGCACAGGTCTAGATAGCACACACTGTGTTGAAGGAGGGTAGAATGGCTAGTTGTGGGAGCTTCAGGAAGATGGTGACAGCATTAGATACTGTGGTCAGGAAGGCATTCTAATGAAGTGATTTCAAACACAGATTTGAATGAAGTGAGATGTGCAAGCATTCCAGCAGAGAAAATAATAAATGTATATACTGGTCATGTTTAAAAAATACCTTGGAGGTTTGATGGCTGGAGCAAAATGCATGAAAAGAAAGGAGATGTAAGAAAGTACTATAAGAAGTTGCCAGAAACAAGTCAGTTGGGAAGCCATTAGTGGCTTTTGAGGAAAGGAGATATACTCATCAGACTTAGAACCTGTCTACTCTGGAGAAGACATACAGAAATCAAGAATGGAAGCTGAGAGTCAATTTAAGATACTACAATGTTTTAACATAAATTGTTACTATCCTTTGAGTCTGCTCCCACTCATGGTGACTTTATATGCAACAGAAAGAAGCATTGTCTGGTCTTGTGCCATTACCATGATCTTTGATATCTTTGAGCTAATTAAATAAATTATAGATTATTATGTTATGTTTGTTCTATCTTTAGCTGCTAAAGAAATTGTGGTGGTGTGACTTAAGACAACATAAATTAATTTGTACAATTAATCTTTTATTACACTGCTCACATTTGAAACAAAAGGCCTCTTTACTTTGAGCAAGCAAGGTTGGATCATATGCATATTGCAGGTTTTAATGAGTCTGCCTCCAATCCTAATGCCACATTTTTCTTCATATAACCGAGCTTCTCAGATTAATTGCTCTGCATACAGGTTGAATAAGTATGGTAAAAGAATACAACCTTATTCTTCACCTTGGACTTCCTTCTTCAGTATCATTGGCTCTTGATCATATGCTACCTCTTGAAATGGTTGAGGATCATCCATTTCCTTTTGGTACGGTGACTCTGTATATTCCTTCCATCTTCTTTTGATGCTTTCTGCATCATTCAGTAATTTGCTCTGAGAATTCTTCAGTGACGAAAGTCGAGGCTTGAATTTTTACTTCATTTCCCCCAGCTTGAGAAATGCTGAGTGTGTTCTCCCCTTTTGATTTTCTGACTCCATATCTTTGCACATTTTGTTGTAATATTTGACTTTTATCTTCTCAAGCTGATATTTGAAACTTTCTGTTAAGCTCTTGGACCTCCTCATTCCATTTGCTTTAGCATCTCTATGCTGGAGAGCAAGTTTCAGTGTCTCTTCTGACATCCATTTTGACCTTTTCCTTTCTTGTCTTAATGGTTTTTTGCTTTCTTCATGTATGATCTTGATGTCAGCCCACAACTCTTCTGGTCTTCGGTCTTTAGTGTTTAATGTATCAAATCTGTTCTTCAAATTATCTCTAAATTTAGTTGGGACATATTCAAGGTCATACTTTGGGTCTCGTGGACTTGTTTTCATTTTCTTCAGCTTCAGTGTGAATTTGCATATGAGCAATTGATGGTCTATTCCACAGTCTGCCCCTGGCCTTGTTTTGACTGATGATACGGAACTTTTCCATCGTGTCTTTCCGCAGATGTAATCAGTTTGATTTCTGTATTCCATGGTGAGGTCCATGTGTATAGTCGTCTCTTATGCTGTCTAAAGAAGCTATTTGAAATGAATAAATCATTGATTTTGCAGAATACTATCATGCGATCTCCAGCATTATTTCTATCACCAAGGCCATATTTTCCAGTTACTGATTCTTCTTCCTTGCTCCCAACCTTTGCATTCCAATCACCGGTAATGATTAATACATCTTGATTGCATGTTTGATGAATTTCAGATTGAAGAAGTTGGTAGAATTCTTCTATTTCATCCTCACTGGCTTTAGTGGTTGGTGCGTAAATTTGAATAATAGTGGTATTAACTCATCTTCCCTATTGTTGTAGAGTCGGTTCTGACTCATAGTGACCCTGCACAGCGTTTCCGAGGCTGCGTATGTTTACGGGAGCAGAATGCCTCATCTTTCTTCTGCAGAGCCACTGGTAGTTTCGAACTGCTGACCTTGAGGTTGTCAGCCCGACTCATAACCACTGTGCTACCAGAGTCCTTGGTCTTCTGTTTAAGCGCAAGGATATTATTCTAACACAGACAGCATTGTACCTCATGACTGATCAGGATATGTTCTTTTTGATGATGAATGCAACACCATTCCTCTTCAATTTGTCATTCCCGGCTTAGTAAACCATGTGGTTGTAAGACTCAAAATGGCCAATACCAGTCTGTTTCAGTTCACTAATGCCTAAGATATCGATGTTTATGTGTCCATTTCATTTTTGACAAGTTCTAATTTCCCTAGATTCATACTTTGTACATTCCATATTTTGATTATTAATGGATGTTTACAGCTGTTTCTCTTCATTTTGAGTTGTGCCCCATCAGCAAATGGCTTTTTTCCCCACAGGCTTAACTCCATTCACGTCATCACTGTCAAGTCTACTTTGAGGAGGCATTTCTTCCCTAGTTGCGTTTTGAGTGCCTTTCAACCTGAGGGGCTCATTTTCTGACACTATATCTGACAGTGTTTCTCTGCTATTCATACGGTTTTCAGTGACTAAATACTCTGAAGTAGTTCATCACTCCTTCTTCCTAGTCTCTCTTCATCTGGAAGCTCATCTGAAATCTGTCCACTATGGGTGACCCTGCTGGTATTTAAAATAACAGTGGCATAGCTTCCAGAATCACAGCAACTCACAAGCCACCACAGCACAACAAATTGACAGATGAGTGGTGGACTTAGTACGGTAGTCAAGTTAAAATTTTAATATTTCTGAAAGTATAGTTTCTAATCATTCTATTGATGAATTTGTTCTGATGTTTCTACTGTA
This sequence comes from Chrysochloris asiatica, assembly GCF_000296735.1. Taxonomy (NCBI): domain Eukaryota; kingdom Metazoa; phylum Chordata; class Mammalia; order Afrosoricida; family Chrysochloridae; genus Chrysochloris; species Chrysochloris asiatica. Next base: position 623,672 of record NW_006408699.1, on the reverse strand, counting down.
GAAAAAGAAAGGTCAGGTCAAAAGCAAGCTAATTAGAGCATATTCTTTCTAGTTGTCATTGTAGTGTAATTCTGAAGAGTGATTGTTGTTGTTGTTAAGTGCCAGCGAGTCAGTTCCAACTCATAGAGACCCTTTATAGAGTTTGTAAGGAGCGGCTGGTGAGATTGAACCACCAGTCTTGTGGTTCATACCAGCCTTGTAATCCCTTGCATTATCCTTCAGTGCCACATTGTTGTTGTTATGTACCGTGGAATCGGTTCTGACTCAAAGTGACCCTACACAGGGTTTCCGAGGCTGTAAATCTTTACGGGAGCAGAAAGCCTCATCTTTCTCTCGCAGAACAGCTGGTAGTTTGGAACTGCTGACCCTAAGGTTAACAGCCTGATTCGTAACCACTGTAATCCCCATTAAAGATGTATTTCTGAAAAGTCTCAAACTTATTGAGAGTTCTCAAATAGTAAAAGAAAAACAGTCTTCCCATTGAGTGCATCACAGCTATATGTATCATTCTGTTTGAACATTCTAGTTGTAACTGGTCTATCAAGGGGGAATGTCTTCGACATTTGTGAATATTAACTTTCTATTTTGATATGAAATTATCATAAAGGATTTTGTTTTAGTTTGTTAGCACATAAGCAGAGCAGTGATGTAATTTTTGATTACAGTGAAGCTGTTTACAAAATTACTTATGTTCTGATCTAATAAATAAAAACTATGAAGATAAATTGTTTAAGAATATTTTCTTGGTAAAAACTGGCATTATTGATGAATGTAAAACCTGTAATGATAGAAAGGGTTTATGGGATGTAAGGCAAAAGAGAAGGTAACCTGTGTTTAATATAGGAACGTATGATATTACAAAATAATTGTACTATTTTAAATATATGGGATGTTATCCTATAATAACTGATCTGTGTCTTTCCCTCCCTTCAACATTCTTTTACAGATTAGTTACACTGTTTATAATGGGCACATTGATTTTTAGGATTTCTTTCCTAAATTTGGAGTCCTGGTGTGGTACTGTGAGTTAATGTGCTGGACTGCAAAGTTGGTTTGAACCTACAGGGTTGGCAGTTCAAGCTCGCCAGTTGCTCCTCAGAAATCCTACATAGGGTATCTATGGGTTGATGCCAACTCGATGGCATTTAACAACAACACATCATAAATTTGCATAACATGACTTATTTTCAGCTCATTATCATTTGAACAGCTTTCTTGATAACTATGCCCATGTAAGACCTGGGCATGCAGGGCCATGACACAGATTCAAGATAGTTTTTGTGGGACATTGTCTGGGTTGAGTACCTTGAAAGCATATCACCAGATCAGAGCAGTGGTCTTCACTGGGCAATCTCCACATGCTACTGCTTTCCAGACAGTTGCCAGTGATTTCACAGATTTTCTCTTTCCAGAACACTGACTGCCTGTGAAGGGTGCAACAGAAGAAGAACCTATGGATAGTAAGGAGAAAATAAATGATTTGAAAGTTATGCTTTTTCTCTTACTTGTCATCTGTACCTTAACCCCCACCTCCTTTTACTCAGTTGCGTTTGTACCTGCCTGTGGTATGCCTCCCCTCTGTTAATCAGTGCCTTATCCCTCAGTGTTATAAATACTAAAGCCTAAGTAATTATAAGCAAAATGCTTATCAAACAGTAGATTGTAGATTAGAAAAAGGCTTCCTATTTCATGAAAAAGCTATTCTTGTACTTCATAGGAAAATTTATTACGTATTGGAATATATTTTTATTATATAGATACAGTAACCTCATATGCATATGAAAGCTGGACAGTGAATAAGGAAGACTGTGGAAGAATTGTTGCTTTTGAGTTATGGTGTTGGAGGAGAATATTGAAAGTACCATGGGCTGCCAAAAGAACCAACAGATCTGTGTTGGAAGAAGTGCAGCCTGAGTGCTCCTTGGAGGCCAGGATGGCCAAACTTCATCTCTTATACTTCGGGCATATCCTTCTCTAGTCACTAGAGAAGGATATCATGTTTGGTAAGGTGGAGGGGCAGAGAAAAAGAGGAAGACCCCCAACGAGATGGATTAGCAAATGGTAGCATCAGTGGGCTCAAGCGTGGCAACAATAGTGAGGTTGGCCCTGGATCAGGCAGTGTTTTGTTCTGCTGTGCGTAAGGTCGCTATGAGTTGGTACTGACTCATTGTCACCTAACTACAACAACAACATGTAGATACAATAGAAATATGATTTTAATTTTATTTCAATTTGCACCTGATTCCGTAGTTTTTGGGTACTATTATCTTAACAACAATAACAACAAACAACCTTATCTTCCTATTTTCAAGCTGTGATTATTAGACACATTGCCTGATTTTTCTTTTATAGATTTGTAACAGTGAAGTTGGATATTTTACAGCTCAGTCTTTCTACAAGGCTTTACTTTGGAACTGTAAGCTAGAAATGCTATGAAAATTTCTAGCAAGTTAAGAAGGTAGTCAGGTACTCTGAACAGAGAATAGCATTGTCAGTGATATCTGTAACAAATGTAAGCCCCCTCTTTTGTACTTAATCTCTCACACTTAGTCCTCACAGCAGCCCTAAATGGGTAGGAATAATAATTTACATACCAAGGCTTCAAGTCATGGAACTAACCAGAAGTGGAGCTAGAGTTGGAGCACAAGTCTTCATGATGTTAAAGCCCATTCTTCATTAACAATATTTCCTTAGCCAGATAATGGCTGCTCTAGTGTTTTCACTGGCTACTTGTGTGATTTAAAAAGAAAAAAAAAATCTTGTAATTTTTATTGCAAAATATAAATAAAAGGTGGGAGCTTGCCTTTTAGATTTTTAGGAAACCTAAAATGCTTGAGAAGGTCTCTTATTCTGACATGCAATACTTGGCTCATGTTTTTAAAATGTTTTAGAATGTAGTGAATGAATAACCATTTTATTCCTTATGATAATGTATATTTGACATATTGATAAAAGTAGTAAGGGATGCAAACAGTACAACTTTTTAAAGAAGGGATTGTGTGTTTCTTACTCCTTTTAGTTCTTAAAATATTTTTTTTTTTTTTTATTAGTTAGTGCTCTAATTACCAAAATATGTTGTTTTATTTTAGAAATTATTTTGGGAATAATTCTCTTATTAAACTAATTTAAATGACCAGTTTTGTTGTACCTTGACTTGCAGTAATGAAAAAAAGAGGTACAGAGAGCTGTTTTATTTGAATAATAGACTTGCCAATTAGCCATCAAGTGCTTCCATCTGTGAAATTGTTGATCAGATGGGTTAGCTGGGATGTTTCCAGACTTAGGGCATCATAAATGGCACTTGAAAACTGTCACTTTGATGGTGAGGTTTCAAGTATTACACTGCTTGATGCTGTGGAACCTTTTTTTCCTTTTGCAGTACCATGTTTTTTTAGAACATACTGATCCTACTTATGAATTTTGTGGCATCAAGAGAACTTGGGAGACCTGCCACTGATGTAAAGTTCTGCTGAATCTGCTGCTCTGGCCTCTGCTGGGATAAAGCAGAGTGTTAACATTTCCTTTCATGGCCTTCACTGTAATGCTAGTTGGTGATCTGACTAACACCAGGAGGCAATGCTCATTGCCCATGGGCCATGGAGCTGGCACATTTTGGCAAGTTTCTTTAGTTTCCTGTTAATATAAAGTAATTTCCAAATATCTTCCTTAAATAAATGTGTAGTAGCCTAAGGCCTGGTGTTGTACTGTAGGATAAGCACTGGGCTACTAATCACAAAGTTAGCCGTTCAAACCCACTAGCCTGCGCCTCAGATACCCTATGCAGGGTCACTATTAGTCCGAACCAACTCAACGGTACTTCATAAAACAACAACCTTAAGGCCATATAAGTGTTCAGATTTTTACGTGTAACAGTTGTGTGAAATGAATTTGAAATCTGTCCTATGAATGTTGGAAGGCCAATTAGTAATTATTATATTTTAAAATTTGTATAATTATAACTCGGAAATATACATTTCTGGAAATAGTTGCCACATACCGTTTCTCACCATCCCACATCTACTTTATCGAAACCAAACCATTGCTGGTGAATTGATTGCAACTTATAATCACCCTATAGTACAGAGTAGAATTGCCTCATAATGCTTCTAAGACTGGAAGTTTTTATGGAACCATATTGCCACATCTTTTTCCCATGGAGTGACTTGTGGGTGTGAACCACTGGCTTTTGGGTTAGTAACAGAGTACTTCAGTCACTGCTACCAGGGGACTTTCACATCTCTTTTAATTGGTCTTAACATTTATAGTTTTCCTTAGTAAGTTCACTTCTTGAAATTCCTGTGGATCGGATTAGGAATGGAGCGAGTCCCTGAATGACATTTCTGTCTGGTAGGACTGTACTCACTTTTCTTTTCTTCCCCACAAACGCAAGATTCCTGAAATTTGGGCATGATTCCTGGTCTCCAGTCTGTGTAAGGACAAATTCATGGCCCTTGTTAGTTTGTAGGCACTAGCTTGGCTTTATGCCTGCCTTGGCACAGATCTCTGGCCTGCACAAAGTTACCGTGAAAGGCAGTATGTATTGGATGATGATTAAAAGCCACGGCTCTGGAGCTGTTTAGATCTGGAGTTAGTCTAGATCCAAACAGTGGCTGAGATCCATGGAAGAGGAAGTGAGAATGAGAATGCAGTATAAGGTGCAAGAAAGTAGAAATATGGAATCTTGTTCTTAATTTTTCTTCCAGGATAGATTTTCGTATATTAACATCATACCCAGGCCCATCAACTCCCACAGTCACCCACTAGATGAGAACTGTCACTTCAGATATAATTTGTTCTGAATTACCTGGTCACTGTGCCTTTTTTTCTTCTCAGAAGTTTGAATGTCGCTGTCTCTCTTTAGCAGAAATGCCATTATAACAGATAATAATTTTTAAGCAACAGGTTTTCACATTACATGCAAGGAAATTGAGGCATGTAACAACTAAGCAACTTATTCATTTAAAAAGTAGGGTACTTTGTAGCTTTGGATCAGTACTAAAAGACTATGTTGCTTTTAAGGATAGATGATTAAACGGAAGTGTAGGAGAGAGAGAAGAGACATAGATGTGGCAGTGTGGCCTTTGCCTTCTTTCCAGAAGAGTAGTACTTTCTCTGTGCTTTTTACCACAACTATTCACATGCTTCTTACTTTTGATATGTTTTCTGTCCCTGCTCCCTATATTCTTTAGAAGTACCAAATGCTGCAATCTTTTGTATGATATCTCAAATAGTATTGCTTTACTGAAGTTAGGGTAGTGGTTAGGAGTATTTTCTAGAAGTTTGGGAGGAGTGATTTCTATCCCTTAACCTCTAAGGTCCCTAGGTAATGTAAATGATTTGTGCTGCACTAATCAAGTGCTTCAGGATAATGTGTTAGATGGCAAGGTCAGTAGTTCACACCCAGCAGCTACGCCTTGGAAGCCCTATACAGGTTCGGTATGAGTTGGAACCTACTCGATGGCATTTAACAACAACAACTAATCTAAAAGTTGGCAGTTTGGAACCACTCAAAAGGACCACAGAAGAAAGTTCTGAATGTCTGCTTCCTTAAAGGTTACAACAGAGAATCCTGCCGAGCAGTTCTGTTTGTAATACATGACAGCAATAGGGGAAAAAAGGCCTCTATTGTACCTTAAAACTTTTGAGCCTTTTATGATTCTAATTAGCATAAATCAAGGAGTTTTATATGAAAAATAAACAAGGCATTTTAACTAGGTCATATATGTACATGGTACAGATTTCAGAAGTTATAAATGGATATTAAAAAACCATACTCTTCCATCAAGGTGATTTCTACTCAGTGACCCTCTGTAGGTCAGAGTAGAACTGCCTCATTGGGTTTCCAAAGTAGTAAGTCTTTACAGAAGTAGTCTTCCATATCATTTTCCCACAGAGTGACTCGTTGGGTTAAACCACTGACATTTCTCTTAGCAGCCAAGCACTCAGCCACTGCCCCACCAAGGACTTCTTTATATATGGTATATGCTGAATAATAAGTGTCCCTCTGTCCCTGTCCTCTTCCCTAGGAATGGCTCTAGTACTTGATTTTTTCCATCTTTTTAGAGATATTCTTTATCACTGCTGTCTAGTAGAACTTTCTACAAGAATGGAAGTACACATGCACAGGTTTATTCCAAACAAAAGGTGTTTTAAGCATGCCCCTATAGTCAGTGGATAGCTGCAGGCAAGTTCTCTCAGTAATACATTTGTCTTAGTGTTAGAATGCTTTCAAAAAAAGGTCCAGTCAAAACAGTCACATCTGGGATGATCTGCTGGACCAGTCAAATTCAAATCAGAGAGGTCAGCTCAGAAGATTATGGTGAATGTTTCTTCAGATTTCAAAGAGTTAGTTTTCATAGACTTCTTTTGGTACAGAATGATAATGGGGATTAATTATGTTTTAAAGAAACTAAAAAGTATGTGGGTGAGAAAAAAGCCAGGAAGATTGTGCTGAGGTTCCCCCCACCCCCATCGTCATCACAATACATTGCTCATTTTTTCAGGGTTGCCAAGGCTGTCTGTCCTACAGCGAATTTTGTTGAGAAACCTTACCCTATCCACCCTACATCCTTGATCTTGATCCGTTAAGATTTCTTTTTGTTCCTCAAACTCAAAGAACATTTAAAAGGAACACAATTTGAATTGCTTGAGAATACTAAACTGCCAGAGTCTTGGTGTGATGCTGAGGGTTAATGCTGGACTGCAGGGTCATTGTGAATCACAAGGTCGGTGGTTCAGTCTCACTAGCTGCTCTTGGGAAACCCTATGTTGTTGTTGTTCAGTGCCATTGAGTTGATTCCGACCCATAGCAACCTTGTATAGGGTTTCCAAGGAGCAGCTGGTGAACTTGAACCACCGACTCTGTGGTTCAAAATGACTTTGCAGTCAGCGCATTAAACCACAGCGTCAGACCAGGACTCCATGGAAACCCTATACAGGGTTGTTAGGAGTCAGAACTGACTTGATGGCCCTTAACAACAACAACCAAAATTGCTATTTTGGTGGTTGTTACACAGAATTCTTTGGAGAAGGGCTAGAGAGATGGAAACAGTATCTTCAGAAGTGTGTAGACCTAGATGGAGGAGGACATGTTGACAAACAACAGATTCACATTTTGATATTTTGTTTAATAAAAGTGCCTATGGTTTTGTAGTGATATTTTTTGACTTACCCTCATACAGTATCTGAATTGTCCAATATAGTGGCTACATGTGAAGTCCTATTGTAGTGCTGTGGGGAGAAACATTGGACTGAAAGGTTGGTTTGAACTACAAGGTCAGTGGTTCAAATTCCCCAGCCACTCCTCGGAAAGCCTATTTAGAGTCACTATGAGTTGAAACTGGCTCCATGGCACTTAACAACTTAATAAACTACGTGTGAGCCATCGTGTAGCACTATAGGAAAAGCATTGAAGTGGTAACCGCAAGGTTGGCAGCTCAGATACACTACCTGTTCTCAAAAGCCCTATACAAGGTAGCTGTGACTCGGAACCAACTTGACGCCAAACAACAGCAAAAGCTATCTGTGGCGCGAGGGAGGGAGAGGGGCAGTGTGCTGGCGACCAGGGGGCAGGCTTGTAGTGTAGACACTTTGGTTGGGTGATGATGCATGGTGGGGGTTGTAATCATGGCATGGCAGTGAAACAATATACGATAGGGTGAATGTAAAACTAATGTTCTCCCTTGTAAGCTATCACATAGTTTACAATGAAACATTAAAAAAAAGCAACAAAAAAAAAATCTATCTGTGGCCAATGGCTACAGTATTGGACAGTGTAGTATATAATAGTATACATTGGATATTGTTTATTTTTCATACATATAAACTCCTTGTATTTTTCAAATGACTCCTTGCTATTTCTTTCCATGGATTAAACCTGATTTGTTTAGCAAAATCTCAGTTGATATACCCAAACCCACTGCCATTGTGGTGATTCTGTCTCATGATGTCTCTAGAAAGGATTTTCAAGACTGTAAATATTTAATATCTACATGTATATTTAAAAAACCATAATCATACCTCTCTGACTGTCTCATTCATGTAAAGACCAATTGAAAAATGAAAGGATGTAAAATATTTTGTAAAATTATGGACTGAGGATAAGTCTTACCTAAAATATTGGCATTCTCCACACATAGCATTATGGTGGTGTGTAGAGGCTTAGAGAAGCATATGTAAACTAAATTTGTTTCCTTCAACTAGAACTTTTCTCAAAGTACTTTATTCTTTTGATATTTCTCCTTTTTTTTCTCTTAAAAGTTTTTATTATGAATTGAGTGAAAGTTTACAGGACAGATTATTAATTTTATATTCAGTAAATCGTATATTTTTTTCATTGCAATGATTACAATCCCCTTCATGTATCACCTGTCAACAGTATTTACCTCTATTCTCTTAAAAAAAAATAAAAATGTATACATTGAAAACTGAGAATACATACTTGTTTAAATATCCAAAAGGCACACTTTGTAATCTAGTGACCTGCCCACAGGCACACAACTTTTCTCAGTCCATGGGCTTAGAGTGCTCAGCTGCTCTCTGTGCCATCGCTTCTGCCACTGTCTTTGCTGTCACCGCTTTTCTGGTTAGGATCCCACACTGTCTTACCTCTTGCTGGTACTAGGATCATCTGGTCCTGAAATGGAAGTTTAACTACTCCCCCTTTTAGTTACACATCTACATTTACAGTTGTGACAATCACAGTTAGTCTTTGTAACAGTTATACACAATGGAATCATAAAATCCTGTCCCCATCCTCCTCTATCCCCTTTCACCAGACCCATCTGGAAAAGAGGAAGACTATTCAGTGGGGATTCTACCTTACCCTCCTTGTTCTGAAACTAAGAACACTCATGAAAGCCTGTAAGCCAGCTACTTTGTGCCTTTATTTGTTGTTGGTAAGTCCAGTTGAGTTGGTTTTGACCTATATCGATTATGTATAGGTTCTCCGAGGAGCGACTGGTGAGCTTGAATCACTGATCTTGTGGTTCAAAGCGACTTTATAGTCCAGCATTTTATAGCCTCTCTCTCCCCGCTCTATAGCACCCCCATTTTTATAGTCAGTATCTAAGTTGCTCATCCCTATGAAACAAATGATGTACTGAGGAGGCAAGCTTGATCCTTGATATGAAGAGTCTGTCCCTTTCACTTGGCATGTCCAGTTCATCAAATTGTAGCAATTTACATTTGCTCTCTGTATCAAACTTCTTTATCTTCATCTGGTGGGGTTCTGGTTAGCTAGTCATCTCAGCTATGTAAGATGGGAACTATCTGCAAGTTTGTAGTTCTTGCAGGCTTCCCACCACTTCACACCAGCTGGCTGCTTCACTGTCGGCCTCTAGTGGCTAAGTCAGTGTCCATTGGCTTGGGAGTTCACACACCTCCTTAAACTTCAGACAAGCCAGCCCTTCCATCTTCTCTCTTTCATCCCAAGGGTGTCAGTGGAACATGGCCGTACTCAGTCTATGTCTTCATTGCTGCATTCCCCCCACTTCCACCCACAAGGACACCAGGGCGGTCACCAGCAAGCATGCAAAACTGTCTCAAAGTACTTTAGAAGCTGTTGTCTGTGTATATGTAAGCACAGGTGTTAAATCCAATATTATTGTAGGTAGGCCAGGGGATGTAAACGATTAAAAATGGCTTTTTAGAATTTTCTGATTGGATCATAGTCACAGATTACATCAAGGTCAGTTGGCTTAACATGGTTCACAAAGGTAATATTCTGTATCCTGCTTTGATGAGTAGGTGCTGTGGCTCTGTAGGATAAGCACTGGACTACCATCCACAGGTTGGCAATTTGATTGAGCCCACCAGCTGCTTATCAGGAGAAAGATGAGAATTTGTGCTCTCGTAAAGATTTACAGCTTCAGAAAACTTATACAGAGTTGCTATGAGTTGGAACTGAGTTGATGACTCTTAACAACAACAGCAACTTTGGTGAGTAGTGACGGGGGTCTTAAAAACTTGCGAGCAGGCATCTAAGGTATAACTATTGGTCTCTCCCTTGGAAACATGCAGATTATGCAACCATCAGTCTGCATGATCCTGAGATCAGAAGAACTACTACTACCAACTGCTCTGAAAAGGATCACATTAGAAGGGTATCTGTACTGGATAAAATGGGAGAAAAATGTAGAACAAAACTCAAAATAATAAAAAAGATAGGCTTACTGATGGAGACTGGTAGAACCCAAGACTTTGGCACTTGGTCACTCGACAGGACTGAAACTGAATTCACTCCCATGATTTAACTTTCAGCCAAACACTAGACATGCCAGTAGGGTAAACAGTAACACCAAGGATGTGTTCCTTTGAACAAAAGGGCAACATTTGCCCAGGGATAGAGCTCAGAAGACAGTAATAGATAGGAAAGATGTACAAATGGGAACAGTAAATGCAGAAAGTAAGTGAGAAGCGCAATGTTAATTGTGAAGACTGCAATCAGTGTCACAAAACAAAATATGTATGAATTGTTAGATAGAAAGCCAATTTGTTCTGTAAACTATTACAAATAAAGCTACTGCCATATGGAGTCCTGGTGGGGCGCTGTAGGACAAACACTAGACCACAAGATGGGTTTGAACTGCAAGGGTGGCATTCGAATTCACCAGCCACCCCTTGGAAACCCTATACAGTGTCACTATGAGTCAGAACTGACTTGACAGTACTTAACAACAACATATATGTATGTGTGTAATTTTATTTTGTTTGGTATATACACAGTGAAACATACATCAATCCAGTTTCTACATTCTACATTGGCTACATTCTCGAGTTGTGTAACCATTCTCACCCTTATTTTCTCAGTCGTTTTTCCCTGTTAACGTAAATTTATTGTGGCACTGTAGGTTGAACTCCGGACTACTAACTGCAAAGTGTGTGGTTCAAACACACTAGCTGTTCCTTGGAAACCCTGTACAGGGTTATTATGAGTTGAAACCAACTCGATGGCACTTAACAACAAGAACAAGTTTCCTGTCTAATATTTCTAGTTGCTGTTGTCAGTTTGATTCTGTATAAATAGTTCTTAATGCTCAAGGCAGACATTTTTACTAATTAAGCTAAACGGATAAGCACTGGACTGCAAACCACAAGGGCACTGGTTCCAACCCACCACCTGTTATGTGAGAGAAAGATGAGATTTATGCATTACAAATACATTTTTGAAACAACATAAAAGATGATTGTATACATGGAATTCACCAAATGAAATACAGAGAAATCAAATTGACTACATCTGTGGGAATAGAAGGTAGAAAAGCTTAATATCAGTAAAAACAAGACCAGGGGCAGACTGTAGATCAGATCATCAATTAATTACGCATAAGCAAATTCAGACTGAAAAAAATTAAAATAACTGCACAAGAATCAAAATATGACCTTGAACATAGCCCACATGAATTTAGAGACCATCTGAAGAACACATTGGATGCATTAGAGACTAATGACCGAAGACCCAAAGAGTTGTGGGATGACATCAAGAACATCATACAGGGAGAAAGCAAAAGGTCATTACAACAAGAAAGAAAGGCCATATAGATATGAGAAGAGACTCTGAAACTTGTTCTTCAGCATAGAGATGTTAAAACGAATGGAAGAAATGAAGAGGTAAAAGAACTGAACAAAAATTTCAAAGGGTAGCTCAAGAAGACAAAGTGAAGTATTATAAGAAAATGTGCAAAGACCTAGAGTTAGAAAAGCAAAGGGAAGAACATGCCCAGAATTTCTCAAGCTGAGAAGAAGTAAAGAAAACCTTCAAACCTAGACTTAACTCTGTTGAAGGATTCCATGGGCAAAATACTGAATGATGCAGAAAAACATCAAGAGAAGATGGAAGGTTTCATTGGACTAAAAAGAAGCAGGAATAGGAGGAGGATATGGAATGTGTGGCTAATTGCCTCCATAACCAACTGCTTCCTTTGCCATAAGACCAGAACTGGATGGTTCCTGACTACAATAACTGAAGATTTCCAGCAAAGATTCCTTAGGATAACCCTAATCAAAAGAGAAAAATAGGAGCAAAATTTCAAATTCTCGTAGGCTCTAGACTTCTTGGACCTATGAAGGTTGGATGAACCCCTGAAACTACTGCCCTGAGGTAATCTTTAAACTTTAACACCAAAATATTCTCTGAAGTCTTAAAACGAATCAGTTTTTAAGTCCTGACTCATAGCAACCCTGTTACAGAGTTTCTGAGGCTTTCAGTCTTCATGGGAGCAGAAAGTCTCATCTTGTAATGCATAAGGCATTGGTCTTGCAAAATTTTATCATGCTATCTCTAGTATCCTGGTGTGGTGCTCTGGGATAATGCACGGGACCACAAGGTTGGTTTGAACCCAAGGTCGGCAGTTCAAATTCAGCAGCCGCTCTTGGAAACCCTATACAGGGTTGCTATGAGTTGGAACTGACTAGACAGCACTTAACAACAACACATCTTCTAGTATCCTTTCTATCACTAAGGCTATATATATATTTTTTTTTTTTCTTTCAATTTTTTATTGTGAATTGAGTGAAGGTTTACAGAGCAGATCTTCAGTTAATGTTCAACAAATCATATATTTTGCTTTATTACATTGTTGCAGTCCTCTTCAGGTACCAACAGTTAATAATTACCTCTATTCACTTTTAAATTTTAACTTTTTACATCATTTGTCTAATGCAATGTTTGTCCTTTTGTGATTGACTGATTTCACTCAGTATAATGTCTTCCAGGTTTAACCATGTTGTGAAGTATTTTACAGATTTATCATTGTTCTTCAATGTTTTGTAGTATTCCATTGTGTGCCTGTACCAAAGTTTGTTTAACCATACTTTTGTTATGGAACATTTAGGATGTCCCCATCTTTATGGGAAGTCTCTTGTAGATAGCATATTGAAGGATCTTGGTTTCTTAGCCATTCTGCTCTTTATGGCTCTTGACTGGTGTATTTAATCCATTTGTGTTCAGTGTGATTGTCAATAGGTATTAATTGATTCTTGTCATTTTTTCTGTATTTTCTTTTTATGGTCGTGTTGCGTTCTTTATTCCACATAATTTTCTGTGCTTGAGTTTAGTTTGTTGGTGTAAATGTTTATTAAGTTTGATTTTCCACTTTTTAAATTTTGATGTTCAGGTATATATTTTTTTTCTTGATGTTATTCTGTAATTTGTTATTTTTTACCTGTTTAAAACAGTCTGTTTTATCTTGAAATCTAGTTGATTTTCTTGCCATTTGTAAGTTCTGCATATACACTATTCCCTCTTGTTGCTTTGTAGTTGATTTCATTATACACGACTATCTTTGGTTTCCTATTTCCAGTCTTGTAGTTTTGTTTTACTTTAAATACTTTATATCTGGATTGAGCTATGGGTGATGTTATCATGAATGGTATTCTCAGATTGTGGCCCACTGTTTTTGGCTTAGTCCAAAGAACACACTTTAGCATTTTTTGTAAAGTTGATCTGATTATTACAAAATACTTTATGTTTATCAGGAAATGTCTTACTTAATGTTGCTCTCGTATTTGAGGGACAGTTTTGCTGGATAACTGATAATTGGTTGACAATTTTTTTTCTTTCAGAGTTTTGTATATGTCATCCCATTACCTTATTGCCTGCATGGTTACTGCTGAGAAATCAGAGCTTAGACTAATTGGTTCTCCTTTGTAGGTAACTTCGTTTCCCCCAAGCTTCTCAGGATTCTTTGCTTTTCCTTGATTTTAGAAAGCTTGATTATGATGTCTTGGTGGTTTTCTTTTGGGGTTTATCCTGTTTGAGATTAGTTCAGCGTCTTGTATGCTTATCTTCTGATCTTTCATGGTGCTAAGGAAGCTTTCTTCCAACAGCTCTTCAGCAGTTTTCTCCATGCTTTTCTCTTCCTGTTCTTGAATTCTGATCACCTTAGGTTTTTCCTGTTCATGGTGTTGCACGTAATCCTAGGCTTTCTTTAAAAATTTTAAAAATTGTGTTCTCCTTGCTTTCCTTGATCCTTCTATCTGTCTTTGAAGGTTATCTAATTATCATTTTTTGGAAATTGTTTGCAGTTAGATCTATTACCTTTCCTTCCTTAGAAACTTCTCTGGCTCTGCATCTTGGTCATTTGTTTGAGCCATTCTTTCTTGTTTTTTCGTGTGAATTAAAATTGTCTATTGTCTATGGCAAATTGTGAAGTTATTGTAGCCAGAGGGGAGAAATCTTTGGTTAGGCTCCTGTAATTCAGGGAGCTCCCGGGGTGGATGTAGAAGGGACATGACAGTAGAGTTCCTGGCCGTAGATGGAATTCCTCTTTGCCTCTGTGTTATCTAATTCAAAGCATTAGTCTGGAAGTAGTTTTGGTGACCCTGGGTAGAGCTGGTTTCAGTGTCTGTTAGGACCACAGGCAAGCTGGGGTTACAATGACTGGTTAAATGCTGGTCTGGTGGCTCTATGGGTTCTATAGGTCTGGAGCTGAACCCACTTGAATTCAGACATCAAAATGACACACCAAAGCGATGCAGCTAGCCACCACTTCATGTGGTTCCATACTCCCAGAGAGCATGGTCTACACTGGGAGGTGGATAAGGGCGGGAGCTGGCCACATTTCTGGTTACCAGAGGAGCACAGAGAAAAAGTAAGAAATTGAACTTTTTCTAATGCCATAACAAATCTGTTCTGCTAGGCCTCCCTCTGCTGCCAAAGGTATTCATGAGATGGTGGAGTCACGTCTGGCCAGTCATTCACCTGTCAGCTTCCTTCCCTTAGCATTCCTGCTCGGCCTCTTCTCTCAGCACGCCCTCCATCTACCTCTCTAACCTTTCTTCTGAAGTTCAGGGTGCCATAATTTTCATCTGAGTCTGTTTTATTTTAGGTCTTATGTGACGCTGTAGGATAAGCACTTGACTGCAAGGTCAGGTTGAACCGCAAAGTTGGCAGTTCAAACTTGTGAGCTCTACCTCGGAAACTCTATAAAGGGTCACTATGAGTCAGAACAGGCTCAACGGCACTTAACAACAACAAACAATTTGTTGTAGAGGGTCCATGTAGTGTGTCTGTCTAGTCCGCCATCTTGCCAGAAGCCCATGAGTTTATTATTTTAATACAATTTAGACAAATTGTGGTCATTATTTCATCAATTGTTTTTTCTAGTCTATCACCTTTACCTTTTCAGGGTTCCTAAAGACTTGTATGAAGTCCTGGTATAGCACTGTAGGCTAATGCATCAGACTGCAAAGCCATTTGAACTGCAAGGTTGGTGGTTCAAGCTCACTATCTGTCCTTGGAAACACTGTACAGGGTCACTATGGGTCAGAACTGACTCAACAGCACTTAACAACAAGGACTTGTATGTTTTTCTGCTTATAGTTGTCCCTCAATTCACTGATGACTCCGCCCCCCCATTCTTCTGTGTTTTATATTATTTTGCTTTTTTCAAGTTCATTGATTTTGTGTGTGTGCATATATGTGTGCCATCTTCTGTTAATCTCATCCATTATACTTTTCATCGGACAGCATTTTTTAACCTTTGGTCAACCATGGATACCCTGCACGTAAGGCTCCATCCAGCTTCTTTGAATTCATCCTCTACCTTATCTTGTTACCACTGACTTACTGTAATTTTCAGTATTTATGTAGGTGTAAAAAATATAAAGAAATGCATGGTAATCACCAAAACTACAATAGTGATTTGGAGAGAGGATGCAGTCAATCAAGAATGACACAGGGTAGCTTCCCAGCTGGGTAGTGGTGGTTGGTGGTTCTGTGCCATGGAGTCAGTTCCAACTGATAACAATCCTGGACAGGGTTTCTTAGGCTGTGAATCTTCATGGGAGCAGAAAGCCTCATCTTTCTCCCATGGAACAGCTGGGTGTTTCGAACTACTGACCTTGAGCTTAGCAGCCCAACTCGTAACCACTACGCTACCAGAGCTCCATAGCTGGGTAGTAGGGTTATTGAATTATTCAGTACACGTCTTTGTATTTCTTAAATATTTTGCAATAAATTTAAAAAGAAGTAAATAGCCGTGCTTAGTTAGGCAAGTTGTCACTAGACTTCCTTCTTGACATATATTTGTCTCATTGGCTTTTCTCACTCCCAGGGAGGCAGCTTTCTACCTTCAGGCTTAAGATCAGCTCTCTTAGTGAAAACTGAGAGAGCTCTGCCCTGCCTTCCACCTGATTGGTTTACTTTCTAAGTAGTTGTTCTGTTTTTACTCCTCGGGCTATCAGTTTATCTGTAATTCCTGCTTGCCCTTTAAATGGGTCTCTGAGCAATTCAAAATGGTTTTGTCCTGGTTGTGGAACTGAAATAGGAACAGACCTAAATTTGTACAGTTAGAGTGATTCGTCACTAGATTAGAAAAAATTATGGTCTGAATCTCTAGAATGGAGAACTTGAAAGAGGCTTAATGAGCCCTTGCAGGATTTTGATGTGTGAGATGGAATTGCTTGCTTAGGCACTATCGTTGAGTGAGGTGCTACCATCTTTGAGGAGGGGATCTTAATCTTTGAGTCGGACAGCCTACAAATTCTACTTATAGTTAGTAATGGGTCTTACATATAACCCAGGAAATGCTTTCAAGCCCTAATAATTGCCTCCCTCATTTCCCACCCCCCAAGTTTTAAGCTTTTAGGATATACTCACCCTTCTGGGAGAGGGGATCTAAAGTTCTTAGTGAAGACTATGCAAGCAAAAGATTGTCTTTGGCATTTTCATATAAACTTGGCTCACAGAGACATCAGAATGTCTGCTTGGCATGTTAGTAGGTGAGATTATGAGTAAAAAAATGAAAGCTAAAACTGCATTTATTTAATTATAAAAAGATTGAAGAGTTGTTGAGCATTTTGTGTGTATGTATATGATGATGTTGTTGTTAAGCGCTGTCGAGTTGGTTCCAACCCATAGCAACCTTGCATAGGGTTTCTGAGGAGCAGCTGATGAGCTTGAACTGCCAGCTTTGTAATTCAAACCAACCTTGCAGTCTAGAGATTAATCCATAGTGCCACTCCCGAACTCCATGTATATGATTGTTGTTGTTGTTGTGGTAAAGTGCTGTGAAGTCGGTTCCAACTCATAGCGACCCTGTACAGAGTTTCCAAGGCTGTAAATCTTTATTACGGGAGTAGAAAGTCTCATCTTTCTTCCGTGAAGCAGCTGGTAGTTTCGAACTGCTGATCTTGCAGTTCGCAGTCTGATTCGTAACCACTACGCTACTAGAACTCCATGTAGATGATAGTCTTTCATTCAATAAACAATACTTTCTGTTACGTCAGTAGCCTTCTTAGCTTTTTGGCCCTATGTACCTAAGATATTTCATCATGTAACAACAGGAATGTACAGAGCACTTATCTAAATGCTATATGAAGTTATAACCAAGCAAAAGACAAGGTCTTATGGGGCGTTTGACTTAATGAGAATGGCCAGAAGACTATGAGGAGAAGAATGTGTATCAGATTTCTGAGGGAGGAAAATGTGCATTACAGACACTCTTAGGACAGCTGAAGAGCACTTAACAGAGGGTGGAGGAGAGACCAGACCAGTGGGACTATGTCTGTGGTATATTCTGAATTGTGAAGGCTTTCTTGCTTAAAGTAAAAGATTGGTTAATTATTTATTTTAGCATTTGGAAAAATAAGATCTATCTAAGTAGATGCTGATGTCTTCTAACAGGAATAAAAACATGACCTATGTTTCATTGTTGTTGTTGCTTGCTGTCTGGTTGATTCCAATTAGCAGCAACCCCATAGGTTTTCAAGGAGCAACTGGTGATATAAATTTTGTGTGTTCTTTTCATAAGAGGAAACTGATAACCAGTAAGTGTGGATACTTTAATCTTAAAAGTTTTACTTGTGTAAAAACAACAGATTTAGAAAAAAAGGTTTGTGTGTATGTGTTGTTATTTATCTTCTGTGAATTCTGACTCATGACAGCTTCATGTGTACAGAGTAGAACGACTCCATAGGACTTTCCAGACTGTGATCTTTCAGAAGCATATTACCAAGTCTGTTTCCTGAGACATCTCTGGGTAGGTTTGGATTGCCAGCATTTTGGCTAGTAGTCGAATATATAATTATTAACTATTTATGCCACCCTGGGATTCCTTTGATATACATAAACTGAAAACCCAAAGTGATGGCCAGTGAGTCAATTGTGACTCATACTGGTCCTATAGGACAAGTAAAACGACTCCACAGGCTCCCCAAGGCTGTAATTGTTACAGCGCTATTAACTTCTTTCTCCCATGAAATAATTAGTGGGTTCAAACTCCCAACCTTTCTGTTAGCAGCTTACTGCATAACCACTGTGCCACCAGGACTCTTTTTAGTTTGCACTCATTTTTTGTTGTTATATGCCACCGAGTTGGTTCTGACTCATAGCGACCCTGTATGTTGTTGTTAAGTGCCATCGAGTCGATGCCGTCCCATAGCGACCCTGTATAGAGTTTCCAATGAGCAGCTGGTGAGCTAGAACTGCTGACCTTGAAGTTCAAATGGCTTTGCAGTCTGGCGCATTAACCCAATGCCACACCAGGACTACATATATATGTATATAAAATTTCCTTTGGCGTAAGCTAGGCATAGCAAATAAAATGAGGAAGGGACTGAGAATAGAAAGTACTGCAGCTACTTGAGAATATGGTTTTAACAAATAAAAGGACTTGATACCCAGATAAATTTTATTTTTGATTGAACAGTGAATAATTTTAAAAATATATTTCATATTTGTTGAAGGATTTCAGTAATGTATACCAAGAAATAGGTAAACTAAGACTCGTTTTTACATATTTAATCTAATTTTGAGCAAATAACTGATTAATGTAATGGTTTTCTAGTATCACAGTAACACAGAAGCCATCAAAATATGGCAAGCTGACAGACAAGTGGTGGTAGATCACCAGGTACTCTTTGCTAGTTTGTCTTAGTGTGGAAGCTCTGCTGAAGCTTGTCTGCTGAAACCTGTTCACCATTAGTTACTCTGCTGGTATTGGAAATTCTGATGGCAGAGCTTCTAGCAACACAGCAACACCGGTTTTCTAAATACTACCAGACTCACCCATAGCGGACTAGTTTTAGTGGAGCTTCCAGACTAGGAAGAACCTGGAAATTTACTTTTAGAAAAATTGGCCAGTGAAAACTTTATGACTACGAGCGGGCATTGTCTGATATATTGATGGATGGTGAGCCTTTCGTGTTGCAAGGCACTCAAAATACTATTGGGGTAGAGCTACCGTCTCAAAGTAGTTGTTATTGTTGTTGTTAAGTGCTGATTAATTCTGTTGAGTGGGTTTTGTCTCATAGCAACCCAATATAGGGTTTCTTAGGGGCAACTGATGGGTTTGAGCCACCAACCTTGCAGTAAGCAGTTCAGTGCTTATCCTACACTGCCATAGGCAGAGTTAATGTTAATGGCATGTATGGAGTAAAGCTTTAAAATCTTCATTTGCTGATGTGGAACAAATCAAAAAGACAAGAAAAAAACTCTTAAGTATCCATTAATATTTGGACTGTGGGAATGTACAAAGTGTTGTTGTTGTTGTTGTTAAGTGCCATCGAGTCGGGTCCGACCCATAGCGACCCTGTACAGGGTTTCCGAGGGTGTAAATCTTTACGGGAGTAGAAAGCCTCATCTTTCTCCCGCGGAGCGAAAGTATAAATCTAGGAAAATTAGAAATAGTCTAAAATGAAGTGGAACACATAGAAACTGATAGCCTAGGCATTAGTGAACTGAAATGGACTGGTATTGGCTACTTGGATTGGATAATCATACGGTGTACTATGCCAGAAATGACACATTGAAGAGTAATTTCATGACGTTTATCTTCAAAAGACCAGTTCAAGATCTATCCTGAATTATAACACTGTCAGTGATAAGTTAGTATCTATACATCTGCAAGGAAGACCAGTTTATATGTCAATCAAATTTGCATACCAACCACAAATGATGAAGAAATCTGAGATTTTTTTATTTTATTTTAACCTACTTCTGCAGCCCAAAATTGATCAGAATGCCATCAGGTTGTACTGGTGATTGTAATGCAAAAGTTGTAAACTAAAATGAAGAATCAGTAGCTGGAATATATGTCCTTGGTGATAGAAACACCACTGAATATTGCATAATAACATTTTGCCAGATCAGTGACTTACAAATTGCAAATACTTTATTTCAACAACATAAATGGTGACTGTACACATGGACCTCGTGAAATAGATTGCACAGCAATTAAATTGACTACATCTGTAGAAAGAGATGATGGAGGAGCTCCATTATCATCAGTCAGAACCATGTCAGAGGCCAACTACAGAACAAGCAAAACATCAGTTACACATATGCAAGTTCAAGCTGAAGCTGAAGAAATGAAAACAAGAGCCAAAGTAAGTGTAACCTTGAGTATATCCCACCTGAACTTAGAGACCACCTCAAGTATAAATCTGACTCATTAAATGTTATTGACCAGAGACCAGGTGAGTTGTGTGATGACATCTAGAACATGATCCAGGAAGAAAGCAAAAGGTCATTTAAAAGATAGGAAAGAAAGAAAAGATCAAAATGTATGTCAGAGAGACTCTGAAACTTCCTCTTGAGTATGTTGTTGTTAAGTGCTGTCGAGTAGGTTCCAATTCATTGTGGCCCTGTGTAGGGTTTCCAAGGCTGTAAATCTTGTGGGAGCAGAAAGCATCATCTTTCTTCCACAGAGTGGCTGGTGGGCTTAAACTGCTGACCTTGTGGTGAAAAAGAGCCAAATAGAAAATTTCAAAGGGTGACTCAAGAATACATTGTAAAGTATTATAATGAAATGTGCAAAGATCTGAAGTTAGAAAATCAAAAGGGGAGCACATGTTTGACGTTTCTCAAAGTGAAAAGACCAAAGAAGAAATTCAAACCTTAAGCTGTATTATTGAAGGATTCTATGGGTAAAATATTGAATGATGCAGGAAACTTCAAAAGGTGATGGAAGGAATATACAGTGTCACTGTACCAAAAATAATTGGTTGTCATACAAGAACCAAGAGCATGGAAATAAATCTAAGCTGCACTGAAGTTGCAGTACAAGACATTGTTTCATTCTGTTGTACTTGTTTATTATGAGTCAGAACAATTGATGGCATTTAAGAATAACAATAGCAACATAATAATTTTTGGTAGTATTAAGCTGTTACTTTTTGGGTCAGGTCTAACCACCCAGTTACAGACAGACTAGATATAGTGTTATTGCAGCTGTATGTTGGCATGGCTTTGAAATTTGCAATGTTATGTCTTGATTAATCAAGGCAATAGAAAGAAAGGAAAGGAGATCACAGATGATTTCCAGTTATAGTTAAAACAAAAGTAGTTAAAATGAGGTAGGAATGGATTTCTTGTCTGTGTATATCTACTTATGACCAGGGTATTATAATAATGCAGGTGGCGAAAAATAGATTTCTGGAGATTTGCGATTCAGCTTGAAAGTAGTCCCTATGTTCATTATTGGCATTGATATCTATCCAGCTGTCCTAGGTAAAACCTGCAATTGTACTGTATTTTCCAATTCCTCCACATAATTAGTTCCCAAGTATTGTACTATGGCGTGTTCTTCCGAAAAGTCTCTTGAATGTATTTCTTCTCTTCTGCCTCTGCTTACTTTAAGCCTTTTCATAATTTTATTTATTTCCTCCTTGTCACCAGTCTCCCATAGTTAATCTTTCCACTGCCAGAATTTCGAGTTCTTTTTAAATAATACAGAACTGATCATTTTGTTTGTTTAAGTATTCCAATTCTCCAGTCATCTTCACTGTAGGATAAAAATTACAGTCCTCAAGCCCAACTGTAGTGATTTTCAAGTGAGTGGGGAAGTCAGGGTCATCTCTTTTAAAAGGGCAGGTCAGAATGATCAGGGAGCTCAAAGCACTAAGTAGGCATGCTAGGGCAAAAAAATGTTGAGGACTAGTGTATGCACTGAAATTCTGGTATGGAGCTGTAGGATAAGCACTGCACTGCTAACTATAGGTTCGGCAGTTCAAACCTATCAGCTGCTTCTTGGAAACCCTATACCAGGTCACTATTACACTATAAGTTGGAAACAGTTTGACAGTACTTAGAAGCAACAGCAGTGTATGAACTGCTTCATTACAGTGACTCCTTTGGCTTCTTGCAAGTCTTCTCTGGTGTGTTGAAATTGGCTGGATTATGATTCAAGAATCACCCCTAATCTCATTGGTGTAAAGTCACAACACCTTCTTGTTCACTTATGCTGCATGTCTGTAATAGGTTACCTGAGTGCTGTCCTCTCTGCCATCCTTACTCTGGGACTTAAGTTGACAGAGCGCTGTCATTGGGTATTTGCTCTTAAAGACTTTGACTGGAAATAATACAGGTCATTTCTCCCTACGTTTCATTGGAAAAAGCAAGTCACATGTCCATACCTAATTTTAAGAAGTGAATATTTCTCAGTCCAATTATGTGTCTGAAAAGAGGATCAGAAATATTTGCTGGACAGGTAGGAATTGTACCACACAAGATCTCCAAGTCTTGATTAATCTCTCCCTACTTCATACTTTTATAACACTTTGTAAAACCTCTGTAACTCACTGAGTTGAAATCATAACAAAACTCCACAGTAACCCTGAATTCTATGTGATTGATGATTGCCTCTAGACCTCTGAAACATCTAGCCAGCCATTTCATTTAACTTCACAATAATGCTGTTGCTTGTTTTATAAGCTTCCATGAGTGGTGCTCAACCTTAGTTGTACCTGAGAATCACTTGTTTTTAAGTGCCATTGAGTTATTCTGACTCAGTGACCCTATGTAGGGTTTCGAGAAGCAGCTGATGGGTTTGAATTGCTTACCTTTTGGTTAGCAGTCCAGTGTTTATCCTATAGTACCACACCAGAACTCCAATGAGAAGTACTTAGGTAGCTTTTAAAAAATGGGTCCTAAAGAATTATCTTTGTGTGGTGCTGTAAGATAAGCACTGGACTGCTAACCACAAAGTTTCGGACTCAAATCCACCAACGACTGCTAGCAAACTCATAAAGTGTTGCTTTGAGTTAGAACCAACTCCATGGCACTTAACAACAACAACAATGCGCCTCACCTTAGAGTACATATGGAGTCCTGATCTGGCACTGTGGGATAAGGCACTGGACCACAAGGTTGGTTTGAACCACAAGGTCGACTCTTCAAACCTAGCAGCTGCTCCTTGGGAACCATATACAGGGTTGCTTTGAGTCAGAAACTACTTGAAGGCACTTAACAATAACAATGGAGTGTGTAGCCAGAATTTCTGAGGACCCAAGTAGGCATCACATTTTTTAACGCTTACCAGGTGATTCTGTGACACAAGCAGGGTTAAGAGCCATGGCTTTACATGTTCATTCTTAATCTGCTTTCTGGGGAGTCTCTTTGAAAATAGTCTCTCGTTTTCATTGTATGCCCAAGACTTATTCTTGTTTTTGTATTATACTTACACAGGGTTCTGATGATTCCATTGTAAATTGTTTCTGACATAAACACTAACTGTATGTGTCTTTGAACTTCTGTGAGTGAACATTAGGGACTACCTGTATACTGGTACCAAACCCAATTTAAAATTACATATTCAGTTTTATATTTGCCTCTGTTTCAACTACATCTTTAAGGACTTAAACCATGTTTAATTGATTCATCAGTGCGTACCTAATATGTAAACCATAGTGACTGGCACACAGAGGTTTCCCAAGTCTTCTTTCCTCGTATGGTACTGTCTCTTTCTTGCATGTTGTTCCTTGGTCTTTCTCATTTTTAATTAGATGGGATAAATAACATATTTGGAAAATGTAAAAGCACAAATATAATGTATTTGAAAAGTTTGAAGCAAGATGCACATAAACTTGGAAGGTTCTTAGTATTCTGTGTTAACATGTGACACTTAGGTTAATGCGCCAGACTGCAAAGCCATTTGAATTGCAAGGTCGGTGGTTCAAGCTCACCAGCTGCTCCTTGGAAACCCTATACAGGGTGGCTATGGGTCGGAACTGACTCAGTGGCACTTAACAACAACAAAAAGTGGCTCTAATAGCTGATCTCTAACTTTATCATTACAGTTACCCTGTATAGGGTTTCCAAGGAATGACAGGTAGTTTTGAATAAACTGAAGAAACATTACAAATTTTACTATAAGACTTAATGTTTGTGTGGAAAAACACAACCTCATCTTCTTTTACATGTTGTCTGATAACTGTTTATTAGGAATGTCAGAACATTCCAAAATGTTTGACTTTAATTCTTATGTGCCGAGTATTTTTCATAAAGGCAAAAATGTGAGTAAGAAAAACACTTCTACTTTAAAGATAACTTTATTTTTTTTCAGTCATACCCTTAGCAAAATACCTATTGAAATTAGTTCTTGCTCTGACATTATGAGTTTTTATTAAGTAAATACTTTCAAGATTACTCAGAGATGAAAGATGTTACAGCATATATGCATGTTGATATTTCATTGTAATATTTATGATACTATTTCTATAAATAGCTTTTATTTTTAATGCCTGCAGAGTTAAAAATTTATGGGAATACTGTTGTTAAATGCCATCAAGTTGGTTCTGACACACAGTGACCATGTATAGGGTTTCCAAGAAGTGGCTGTTGGGTTTGAACTGCCAAACTTGCAATTAGCACTGTAATGCATCATTATTTTGACATTTCCATTCTTCTTTTCTTTTCTTTTGGTCTTTTTTGTTTTTTAAAATAATTGATAATGCCATCTGGAAACCTAAGATGAATTTTGTCTTTTTGGCAGCAAGTCATCAGGATATGCTATGACTATGCATCTTGTCAGAATAATGAAGCATAATTACAAAGGTATATTAACTCCTATATGTTTCAAAACATTTTTAAGGATTCTTATGGATATTACGGGAATCAAATAAACTAATACCACTCTATCCCTAGTTTAAGGTGATTAAGAAATCATATGGACCAGTGATTGGATCCTTAAGCAGAAATGTAACCCTAAACTTGATGTAACTAAATGGTACCAAGCTATTTCTAAACACTATATTTCTATATCTTTTTTTCAGTGTTAAAATAAGCAAATACAATTAGTTTATATATTTTTCAGAGGGGAGAGTTGCAATATTGCATTGCAATTAACTTTGTTCTTCTCCTGTGAATAATGTAGTCATTGGAACTGTCAGCCAAAGACCTTTTTTTGGGGGGGGGTTGGGGAGGGTATTTTTTAACTCTAAAAAGTAACAAATTTTATAAATTAATTGAAAGAAAACAGCTGAAACCATGCATTGAAAGGGTTAAGTCGACATGAAAGAATTCATTTCCACTTTAATGACCTAGCCTTGCTGGGTTAGGACGATGGGGAACATGCTTCTGACTTGTACTCCTATTGCCAATTAACACCTCCTATAACAGGTTGCCTCAGCTAGTCATTGAAGCTCAGGCAGTAGAAATAGTTTACATGCAGCTTGTTTTTCACACTAGTTGTTTAATACTCACAAAATTAAAGTATTAAAAGGTTGTTTCTTACCTTGCTGGGTAAGAGATAAACAGTACAGTGGTAGTTATATGTATATGTTAGAATTCACTTGTTCTGTGTTCAGTTTCCTTTTTTTAGAGGTTTTTAATTGAGTAAACTGAAGATGGTGGTTGCATCAATTAAAAATTTTTTAATTTTATGACAATTTGTTAAGCGTTACATTGAATACCATAAAATTCAGAATTAATCTATGTCAACTTTTCAGTACATTATATGTTTAGGTTTAATTATGGTTTTAAGAATATAATTATCTTCACTTACTAAAGAAATCTAATTACTCTGCTGCAAGTGCATATTTTAAGACTTAAAAAAATAATTGTAGAATGAGGACCAACTATATACCTCTTATAAAAATAAGTCCTAGGTGGTATTACAATGCTAGAACAACTTTTATATAAATTTTGAAGTGCTTTGTGTCTTTTCCTAAGATAATTTTATATTTTTAGTTGCTTTTGGAGTGTTGTAGTTTAGTGATACTACTTATTTTACGTGTCTTTTAAATGACACTTTGGTTCATGTTTAATCAGCAGGTATTTTAATAACATAATAAAATTGGCTAAATAATTGATACCAGTTCACACTAAGAGAAAGGTGGAGTAATATAACTAATAGTGCTAACAAATTTGTTAAAAGGCTTGAGTAGGTAACACTTTGAGGCATTAGTTTTTATGCTGCTATAATGGCAAATGCCTTTTTTTTTTGCACTTAGTCAACAAGGGCTGCCCAAGTAAGTCACAGCTTTCTGTGCTTGATCAGATTTTAACCTTCAAAATGGAAAAGTAAAAAACATCCCCGTCCTTCCCACGTGCTCCCCACTCCCCAAAAATGTCTTTAAAAATTCAGCATTTGGAAGTTAGGGAAGTTAGCTAGAAATGAAAATTTGTAACTACTAAGTTGACAAATCAAAACTCATTGTGGAGTCCATAATAGGTTTTATATCATTGACTGGTGAGATTTTCATGTTGTATAAAGGCCAGTCTGACTCAGGTATTTACTGTTCAGTTCGATTAGATCACTTACTTAATTAAATTTTTAGTCAGTTTAAAGGTATTAGCATCCTATCTTACCTCCCTATCCCATTTTTAAAGCAAATTTATTTTAAAGAGTCCAACTTACTTAAAAGATTTTCTAAGTTGTAGGATTTGAGTATTGAAAGTTTATATTGCAAAAGTAATTTGAATTTTTTGTGTTTTTGGAAGGTTATGTATATTTTAGCTTCATGGTTTTTTTTTTTTACAGCAATGTTGTTAAGTGCCACTGAGTTGGTTCTATCTAACTCATAACAACCTTGTATAGGGTTTCTGAGGATATAAATCTTTGTGGGAGCAAAAAGCTTCATCTTTCCTCCACTATGGGTCTGGTGGACTCCAACTGTGTTGACCTTGTGGTTTACAGCCTACAGAGCCACTGCGCTCCCCGTTTATAGTACTGTGTATCTGTAACTCTTATTTAAATTTCAAATGATAACATGCATTTAATTTTTAACAGTAGCCAAAAACATTACAGAACATTCTGGTGTTTTTCTTGTCAGTAATGTGTATGTGTGTGTTTGTTTCTGTATTATAGTGGAATTGTGTGAATTTTCTTATTGTTTGTGTATCACTTCAGTTACACCTGCATCTTCAGTTACTCTGGTAGTTGTTATTAACTCACTTTGAAATTTAGCAGAAATTATATTGACTCTCCATAAAAATGGATTTTCTATTGCTTTTTATGATGATAAAATAGTTGTTATAAAGTCAGCAGAGTTACCTTGAATAGTTCACATACTATATAAGCTGATAATTTTAAAGCTGTGCTGTTGATTAAGCACCAGAGAGAATATATATTCTCCATTACTGTTGTTTTTGATAATAGTAGCAGTCTAAACTGATTTATTTTTTTTAATTCAGTAATATTTGGGGCTAGGTTTTCATTTGATTTATATTCCATTTCAGTTTACTTAAAATTTAGCTTACTTTCTAAAACATCTTAAGTCTTTTGTAAATGTATGTTAAAAGATTATTAAAATCATTTACATTCTGTCTAGTTAGATTTTGTTTTTTTAATGCTGTGAAGGGGGCATGTAATAATTTTTCCTTATGTTTAATTGAATATGCCTGTTTTAGTTTAATGTAGACATAGTCTAACAAAATAGTCTAAGAAAGCAATTTGTATCAGTTTCATCTTGCAAAACCTTTTATTTCCTGTAAATATAAACAATAACAAAAATGACACATTCATTATGAAAGTTGTTGTTGTTAAGTGTCATCGAGTCAGTTCCAACTCATAGTGACACTGTATAGAGAATCTGAGGAGCAGCTGGTTGGGTTTGAACTGCCAACTTTGTGGTTCACAGTCCAGTGGTGATCCTACAGCACCATGCCAGGAGTCTAATTGTCAAAGTCAAGGTCTCAAATATGAAGAATTTTAAGGTTACTTCAGGTGCTGTATATGGTTGCACCCTTATTGTTGTTAGATGCTTTTGAGTCAGTTTCCACTTAAAGCGACCCTATGCACAACAGAATGAAACAGTGCTAAGTCCTGTGCTTACCTCACAATTATTGTTATGTTTGAGCCCATTGTTGCTGCCACTGTGTTAGTCCATTTTGTTGAGGGTATTTCTCTTTTGTGTTGATCCTGCACTTCTCCAAACATGATATGTTTCACCAGGAAATGGTCCCTCCTGATAATATGTCTGAAGTACGAGAGTTGAAGTCTCGCCCTCCTAGCTTCTAAAAGGTTGTACATCTTCTAAAACAGATTTTATTTGTTTGCTTTTCTGAAAGTCCATAATATTTTCAGTTTTATTCTCCAGAACCAAGGTTCAAATGCATTGATTCTTCTGTGGTCTCTTCCTTATTCATTGTCCAACTTTACATGCCTATGAGGCAAATAAAAATGGAAAGGTACAGCTCTTTCACAGGAGAAAGAAAGATAAGGCTTTCTGCTCAGAAACTATTTACAGGGTCCTAATGAGTGGAAATTGACTCAGTGGCACATAACAACACCAACAAGCTCTTTCACATGTTAAATAACTTAAGGGAAAAAAAAGTATGAGTCAGGGAATACAGTAAGGGAATGTGCACTGTGGGAAAGGTTAAGAGAGAGAGTGGTAATTGCCACAGAATCCCAGAATCCAGAACAAATAGTCGATGCTTTTATTCCTCACCCATATAAAGTTTCCATATCCTTTTAACTATCCTTGTCTCATGATTTCATATTCCCATTCCTAAACAAGGGCCTCTGTAATGGAAAAGAGCACACTGCTAGAAACCAGAAATTGAATTTGAGTCCTGATTGGGATACTTTCTAGTCATGTGATCTATGCCAATGTATATTTTGGCTGCCTTTTTAAATTATGAGCTTCATGAAGCCTTCATTTATTGTTACAGTCAAAGTGCTAGGCAAATGATAATACTTAGGCATATTTGAAGACCTGTTGATCTCTGCTTTATGTTTGAAAAAATTATGTATTTCTTTTAAAAGAAACTCCAGATTTCTTCTGAGAGAATGGCCTGCCCATGGCATGATTTGAAAAACATTAAACAAAAACAAACAAAATTTTTCCTCTCCAGGGTTTTGCTTAGAGCCTTTAGTATTCTACAGTACAACATATATTTGGGGAAGTAGAGTGATGAATACACATTGTATTCTGAACTTTTTTGTCTAGGAGTAAATTCTTTGGATGGTATTTTCCTGTAACTTCTTTCCCAATAGTGAATATTTTAAAAATCTCTGTGACATTGCAAAACAACAAAGAATTGATAAAACTTGGTGATATATGGAATACATGGGAAGATGATATAATAATTGATAGTCCTAGTTAGGAAGGAATCTAAAAATATCCTCTAATTTAGGCAATTAACAAATTTTTGAAGCCCTTCTATGACATTTTAACCAATGTGAACACATATTTGAACAGTTCCAATTACAAGAAACTCATTAACTTCTACTCTTCACTGGTTTGTACCAGTATAAGAGTTTTCTTAAATTGAACCTAAAATTAGTGTTCCCGTTGCTTCTTCGCATTAATCCTTAGTTCTACACTCTTGAGATTCTACACCATAAATCAGTGTTTTTAAACTCTAGGGATCATCATTGTTACCTGAAGGGCTTTTTAAAACCCAGATTGTTGAGTGCTCTCCTAGAGTTTCTAAATACAAGGGTGGCCTATTGGTCAGTAGGAGAGGCCCTCATTCTTCTGGTGGTTAGCATAGGGCAGGTATTTCTTCTGAAAAGCTTTTTCTCAGAAAAAACACCACAGCTCATGTTAGATCATAACTATATTTTGAGAATTGTGTTATTGTCCTCTAATTGATTTTAGATACCGAAGAACTTAATATTGGCAATATTTTGAAAAATCTTAATTCATATACTTGTTGGGGGGCACATACAATGTATATCTCCAAACTAGAAAGGTCACTTGGTTGTTGTTGTTGGGGTTTTTTTATTGTAAAGGTGGAAAAACATTGAAACCTATTTTGGGCTATTCATGTTAAATATTTAACACCAATGATCTACTCTTTTCTTGGTTGTTTATATCTATTAAATGTTGATATCTGATTCCTGGTAGTCATTTAAATGTACTTATAAATGTGTTTTATAGTTAGTTGATATTTTAAAAACTTTATTTTAAAATCTGTGTATGTTGTGGTAGCATAGTGGTTATGAATCGGGCTGCTAACCTCACAGTCAGCATTTCGAAACTACCAGCTGTTCTGTGGGAGAAAGATGAGGCTTTTTGCTCCCATAAAGATTTACAGCCTCGGAAATCCTGTACAGGGTCGCTATGAGTCGGAACCGACTCCATAGCACATAACAATAACATATGTTGTGAAGGAAGAAAACTGCCCTTTGTTGATAGTAAATTAAGTTTTGTGTTTTAAGGAAACCAGATTTGACTAACCATAGCTCAAACCCTGTTCTGCACTGTTTATTTTTGGGAGGAAAGAAGAGAATAAAATCTACCATAGAAATGTTAGTCAATATTATTGTTTTAAATTAATATATCATGCTATAATTTATTTCTCATTAGCTTAGAAAGTGTCAGAATTTTTTGGGGGTGGGGGTTATTCTATGACTTGGAGTCCTGGTGTGGTGCTTGGGCTAATGTGTCAGAATACAATGTCATTTGAATTGCAAGATCAGTGGTTCAAGCTTACCAGCTGCTCCTTGGAAACCCTATACAGAGTTGCTATGGGTTGGAATCAACTTGATGGCACTTCACAACAATTCTATGACTTATAACCAGATGTTATTTTTTCATAAAAGCATTCTTACCACTCCATAACAGTATGTTTCAATATCCCAATGCGGTTGTTGTTGTTGTTATTATGTGCCGTGGCTTTGGTTCCGACTCATAGTGACCCCGTACATGGTTTCCAAGGCTGTAAATCTTTATGGGAGCAGAAAGCCTCATCTTTCTCCCGCGGAACAGCTGGTAGTTTCGTACTGCTGACCTTGCGGTTCGTAGCCCGATTCGTAACCACTACGCTACCAGAGCTCAGGCCTTAGAATCAGACTGTTATAATAGGTGGAATATTACAGAATAATCTCAGACACTTCCTTGGGGGCAAATGAAATGGGTAAATTTGTAGTGAATTATTTGCACATGTTCTATTTCAGCAACAACCTAGCATTGTGTTTCAGTCCTTTATAGAGGAGTAAGGTGGTCTGTTTCATTTAGCAATTTAATTGGTTGGTTCTTAACCCATATGTGGCTTTACTGTTAGTCATGCCTAGCTTAAATTGACAGTTGTAGTATTAGTATCACATAAGTGTCATAGATTTTCTCCTAATGGGTATGATGTATTGAGAAGTTAGGTTTTTGTTTGTTTTTGCCTTGCATATGCAATTTCTATAATCTGGTTAGTATCTCTAAATTATTTAAAAATTTAGAGTGCTTATATGTGTGTATATCTTACTTGATAATTTTCATTGATTGTATTGCATCTAATGAGTATTAAACATTGCATATCCTGTAAAAGAAAAAAAGAAAAGAGACCCAGAGGTTGACTCATAAGTCTGGGGTGAGACTCTAGAATGTGCATTTCTAACAAGCTCTCAGGTGATGGCAGATGCAACAAATTCAGGGATCAGTTTGAGAACTACTGGGGCTTCAAAAAGTTTATGGAAAAAATCTGTTATCTTTCAATTCCATTTTTCCACGGACTTTTTGAAGCCCTCTCAAATTAGTCTAAATTGGCCTAATTTTTTAGAAAGTTGCAAAAGTTTAAAATTTTTTTAGAAAGTTGCAAAAGCAGATAGTTGTAGAAAGCAGTTTTGCACCTGAGTCTTTTCTTTTCCTAGCTTCATCAAGTTCTTTTGAAGGTTTCTCATATTTCATGACTTTAAGTCAATTTTCTATCATGATATCTCCAATTTTGAGAGTGAAGAATTCTCTGAAGTATAATCGATCAAGTCAAGAAGTAATCAAAAAGCCTGCATCTTTGAATGCCATAAAAATTCTTGTTGTTAAGTGCCATCAAGTTGGTTCCTACCTATAGAAGACCCTATATAGAGTTTCCAAGGAGCAGCTGGTAAGCTTGAACTGCCAACCTTGTAAAAATGCTTGTTGTTGTTAGGTGCCATCAAATCATAGCGACCTTACGCACAGCAGAACGAAACACTGCCCAATCCTGGACCAGCCTCACTGCTGATGCCACGCTTGAGTCCATCGATGCTGCCATTTGGCCAGTCCATCTCATTGGGGGTCTTCCTCTTTTTCTCTGACCTCCATCTTACCAAACATGATATCCTTCTCCAGCAACTGGTCCCTCCTGACAATATGTCCAAAGTATGACAGACGAAGTTTGGCCACCTTGGCCTCTAAGGAACACTCTGGTTGCACTTCTTCCAAAACGGATCTGTTGGTTCTTTTGGCAGCTCATGTCACTTTCAATATTTTCCTCCAACACCGTAACTCAAAGGCATCAATTCTTCTATGGTCTTCCTTATTCACTGTCCAGCTTTCTCATGCATATGAGGTTATTAAAAACAACTATGGCTTGGGTCAGGTTCACCTTAATCCTCAAGCTGAAATCTTTGCTCTTCAACACTTTAAAAAGGTCTTGTGCAGCAGATTTGCCTAATGCAATATATCGTTTGATTTCGTGACTACTGCTTTTTTGAGCGTTGATAGTTGATCCAAGAAGAATGAAGTCCTTGACAACTATAATCTTTTCTCCGTTGATAAGAATGTTGTTTATTGGTCCAGTAGTGAGGATTTTTGTTTTCTTTACATTGAGATGTAGTCCATACCGAAGGCTGTGCTCTTTGATCTTCATCAATAAATGTTTTAAGTCCTCTTCACTTTCAGCAAGCAAGGTTGTATTATATGATCTGCATATCACAGGTTGTTAATGAGTCTTCATCCAATCCCGATGCCACGTTTTTCTTCATATAATATAGCTTCTCAAATGATTTGCTCAGCTTACAGGTTGAATAAGTATGGTGAAAGAATACAACCTTGACGTACAACTTTTTTTTTATTTTAAATCCTTCAGTGTTCCCATGTTCTGTTCAAACAACTGCTTCTTGGTCCAGGTACAGATTCCTCATGAGCACAATGAAGTGTTTCGGAATACTCATACTTTGCAGTGTTGTCCATAGCTTGTCATGATCCACACAATCGAAAGCCTTTGCGTAGTCAGTAAAGCACAGGTAAACATTCTTTCAGATTGTCTCTGCTATCAGCCAAGGTCCATCAGACATCAGCAATGATAAACCCTAGTTCCACGGCCTCTTCTGAATCCTGCTTGAACCTCTGAAAGTTCTCTGTCAATGTGTGATTGTAGCCATTTCTGTATTACCTTTAGTAAAACTTTACTTGCATGGGATATCAAAGAGATTGTCCAGTGACTTCCGCATTCTATTGGGTCACCTCTCTTTGGAATGGGCACAAATATGGATCTCTTCCAATCAGTCTACCAGATAGTTGTCTTCCAGATTTCTTGGTAGAGATGAGTGAGTGCCTCCTGTGCCACCTCACTTTTCTTGAAAGATTTCAATTTGTATTCCATCAATTCCTGGTTCCTTGTTCTTTGCCAATTCCTTCATTGCACCTTGGACTTCTTCCGTCAGTTCTTTGCCAATTCCTTCATTGCACCTTGGACTTATTCCGTCAGGATCATTGGGTCTTGATCATATCATATGCTAACGTCTTGAAATGGTTGAACATTAACCATTTCCTTTTGGTACAGTGACTCTGTGTATTCCTTCCATCTTCTCTTGGTGCTTCCTGCATCATTCAATAATTTGCCCAGAGAATCTTTCAATAATGGAAGTCGAGGCTTGAATTTTTTCTTCAGTTTCCCCAGCTTGAGAAATGCTGAGCGTGTTCTTCCTGTTTGGTTTTCTGATTCCAGATCTTTGCACGTTTTAAACTTTAGCGTAATGATATCAAAACCAGACAAATTTAACACACAAAGAAAATGCCAGACCAGTCTAGTTATGAACAGGAAAACACTATGAATTGATAAATCTTAGCCCAGCCTTTAATTTTTCATCTTTTTTTGGTTATGTTTTAGTTATTAATTGTAAGTAGCATATACTTGAATTTTCACTTGAAACCCATTATAGGAGACTTTTATCTTTTAACAAGGGAGCTTAAAGCCATTTATATTTTCTCATAACCAATATGTTTGTTCTATGTTGTTTGACATTTTGTTTTGTTCCTTTCTTGATTTCCTACTGTTATCTTATTGTCAGTTTGCTGTTTTTCTTCTGCAGTGATTTGGTTAAGATTTACTTTAAGTTTTAATTTTTATAGTGATTACGTTAAAGTTTAGAAAACTTTACTTCTACGATAGGCAAGACTGAACTAGATCTCAGTTTTCCCTCCCTTACATAGTATAGAGACTTTTGTTGTTGTTAAGTGCCGTTGAGTCGGTTCCGACCCATAGCGACCCTGAACAGGGTTTCCAAGGCTGTAAATCTTTACAGGAGCAGAAAGCCTCATCTTTCTCCTGTGGAGCAGCTGGCAGTTTTGAACTGCTGACCTTGCGGTTCGCAGCCCGATTCGTAACCAGTACACTACCAAAGCTCTTTATAGAGACTTTAGGGTATACTTAATGTCTCTATGTTGCTTATATTGTTACTATCTGTGGTTTTGTATCCCAGTCATTCATATATGTATCCCAGTTGTTTAGATCTACCTCTTGTTTTTACTGCTTTTAATGTTCTTAACTAGTCTTTTAGTTTAATCGTTTTGCTTCTTTTTAAAACTCCTAATTTTGAGTCCTGGTGTGGCACTGCAGGTGAATGTGCTGGACTGCAAGGTCAGTTTGATTCACAAGTTCAGTGGTTCAAACCTACCAGCCGCTCTTTGGAAACCCTGCACAGGGTCTCTATGGGTCAGAATCGACTTGAAGACACTTAACAGTAACAACAATTTTTATTTGTGGAGGCTCAACCATACCAATTACTCACGAGGTTCTTTCAAGAAGGGTACATGAGTGCATATTTTCTGAGTTTTCACATATTTGGTATTTTATATCTAGGTCTTTATACTTTTTAAAATTGAGTATAAAATTTTTTGTTCATAGGATTTCTCTTTTTATTAAATGTTTTATTGTGAATTATGTGATAGTTTATATGGGAGAACATTAATTTTACATTCATCCTATCGTATATCCTTTCATTGCCATGGTTACAATCCCCTCCATGCATCATCAAACAACCAAAGGTTATACACTGCAAGCTCTCTGGGTCTAAAGTCCCCAGCTGCTCCATCTCTCCACGTCATCGTCTCTGCCTCCATCTCAGGCATCACTGATTCTCTGGGTAGGGTCCTGCTCTCCATTCTTCTCCCTTGATGGTCCCAGGGACTTCTGCTCCTAGACTGAAAAGTTAATCATTCCCCTCCTTGCTACAAAACATATACCTTTACATTTCCAACCCTCACAATCAGTCCTGATAGCAAGTATTCACTATTGTATCACAAGAGACCTATCTGCATTTCCTTTCATCAGCCCCACCTAGACAGATTGGATACTGCTCAGTGGAGAATCTACCTTCCTCCACGCCCTCTAAGTCTAGGTTCCCTCTTGAAAGCTTGTAAGCCAGTCACTTCTTGCCTTTGTAGCCCACCTCCCCTACCCCCCCCCCTCGCCATTTTGGGTAGTCAGTGTCCAAGTTGCCCATCCCTGTCTACTCTGTGTATCGAGGGGATGGGAATGATCATTACTGTAAAGATTTGTTCCCGTTTTTGAGCTACTGCATCCATAGGTGTAGGTCAAGTTCATCAAATTGTATTAGATTATTCTCTTTTTCCCTCTTCTTTCTTCTTCTAGTAGAGTTCTGATCATCCAGGTCATTGAAGCCAGGTTAAGTGGGTATTATCTGCAAGTGTGGGTGTTCTTGTGCATATGCCCTCTCTTCTTATCAGCTGAACGCTTCTATCTAGTCCTCTGGCTATTTCACTGACTCTGGGCCCAGGAGTCCCCAGGTCTTGCCACACTGCTGGCCAACCAAGTCTCCACCCAGGTTCACAGGAGTCTATTGAATGTTGTAGGGCTTAGCTTGCAGCTTCACTGCTGTTTTTCCCTCACTTCCCCTTCTCGGTGACGAACGTGGTCACCAATCAGAGCGTGTATTCCCATTGAGTCTTAGTCTTAGAAGGGGATTTGCTCTGAGGGGACTCGACCACTTGCCTTGATGTCTCCTGGGCAAGCAACTTGCTTGTTCTTGTAGTAACAGTTGGTCTGCCTAAATTGTTGTGTGGTTTTCCTTCAGGAAGTATCTTCTGTTCTTCTAGCCCCTCCAGGCTTATGTGCTTGTCCTTTCAAGTGGAAATTTCCCACCTCTGCAGATTCTGGATATGGTTCAAGATTCCACCTATAGTCTTATGTAATGCAGAGGGTCCGCAGGAAGCCTCCTTCACTGGGCACGTTAGGATTTCTCTTTAAAACTCTAAAAAGGTCACTGTTTTCTGCCTTTAATGCTGCAAACAATACAAAACAAAGTAACCCAGCAATTTTTTCATTTTCTTGCTTTTATGGTTAGAGAATTATTGTTTTATCCATGTATTAAAGATTTAGCTAAGATTACATTTGTTGAGTCAGAAGTTAAACTTTTTTTATCCACCCAGGAAAGTTTTCTTCAACTTTATCTTTGCTTATTGATTCCTTTAGTATCTTATTTTATTGTAAGTAATATAGTTTTCATTTTTTGGCTGTATTTTGGGATATCTTTCAAAGTTTGTATTCCATATCACTGAATTGAATTTACCATAATGCTATTTTTAATTTTTCTTCTTTCAGTGTGATTTTAATTTTGAAGTATGTTTTTGTCTTTTCATTTTTATTTGTCTTCTCAATTATATTTCAAAGGTAAGAAATCTTCTTGTAGTCTATTGATGTTATATAGTTTTCTTAAATTTTGTGTATGATTTGTGGGTAACTTTTTTCTCTTTAAATCATCAGGATGCTATTCCGTAGGAGTTTTTTCCAGGAGACTGTGTTATGTAGATTGTCCACAGCCCTGTGCTTTTTTCTTAACATGGGAACTAATCAGGTCATCTTTGTCTGTGGTTGTACAGGTTTTTATATTACCTCTCTTAGCTCAATTTCCAGGGTTCTTAGAGGAGTTTTTTTACTGCTACATTGTTTGACTGTGTACTGTTCTGAACAGATGAGTATGTAGAAAAGTGATAGTCTCAAATATTATCTGCTGTCAGAGATCCTTAGAAATCTGTCCCATAATGTTTTGGATGTTATTCTTTTTTCCGGATACATTTTACTGCAATAAATCCTTCTATACTTCTTGCCAGATTGTTTTTTCAGAAATGTAGTTGTCTGTGGTTAGATCAAGAAAGAGAGTAATAATTGGGATGAGAAGGGAGACAAGAAATAGCACTGACTGCTTCAAAAAACAGTACCCATGAAACTGGATCATTTTCCTTCAGTATATAGCTTTTGATTAGTATTGCTTTCTGAACCAGAAGGGAGGGAGTGGGGAGGGAGTGGGAGGGCTAAGGATCTTTGTACTCCTTACTTTTGATGCTTGCTTTCTCTTTTGCTGGGTGATGGTATGCCCCATCAAGAAACACAAAGGGTTTCCTGGGCTAGAATCTTTATGGGAAGAGATCACCAGGTGTTCACCCACTCCCCGACATTTCTGTGGAGCTGCTGGAGCGTGCTGTTAGGTGCCATCTAGTTGGTTTTGACTCATGGTGACCCTATGCACAACAGAATGAAACAGTGCTTAGTCTGGCACCGTCTTCACAATTGTAACATTTGAGCCCATTGCTGCTGCTACTGTGTCAGTCCATTTCATTGAGGGTCTTCCTCTTTTTCATCAACCTTCCACTTTGCCAAGGATGATGTCCTTCTTCAGAGAATGATCCAGGGTAACTGCTGGGTATTTCCATTTCTGTTCCATTGGCTTGCAGTGCCTTAATTTAAATCTACTCATTCTTTCAGCCAATATTTATTGAGTTTCTCACTCTATGCTAGGCCTTTGCAAGATAATGATTACATATAATATTGAATAAAACCAAGTGTTTCCTCCTTTCATCGATAGTGGAAATAATTGGTAGATTTTGCCAGTAATACATTTTAATGATAATGTAATGTTTTATCTACCTCCACTCCTTTTTCTCCATGAGTATTTTTCGGGAAGTTTAAAAAAGGCTGTATTAATAACTATGAAAGTTCCTAAGTGGTGCAAATGGTGTGCACTCTATTAATCTAAAGATTAGTGTTTTGAACCCACCCATTGTTTCTGAGGAAGAAAAAGGCTGGTGATCTACTGATGTTAAGATTACAACCAATAAAACCCTACTGACCAGTTATGCTCTGTAACACATGAGGTCACCATGGGTTGGAATGGAGGACAACTAACAACAGATTATCAGCTAAACTTCTTTCAACATGGTGGTTGTCTGTCACCAAGTCAGTTCTGACTCATAGCGACCCCATTTAGGGTTTCTGAGACTATAAGTCTTTATAGAAGTAGAAAGCCTCATCTTTCTTCAGCAGAGTGACTGGTAGATTCGAACTACTGACCTTGCAGTTAGCAGCCCAGGGCTAAGCATTGTAAAATTTTGCTTTTGTATCTAGACAGTGATATTTATGAGTGCAGTGTTCATTATCTTGATCCTTGAGGATTATTTCCCTAAAACCTTTCATAACAACTAACTTAATACTGCCCTCACTTAAAAAAAATTAGAGTAACCGAACTTTGTGTTTTTTATGATGTTAACACTTTTCACATGAGAATAATTAATTTACCATCGAGTTTTCATTCTAAAATAATTCATGTCTCTTCGAAAGGTTTGTAATAAAGTTGCTCTAGGTGATGATGTTGTTATAGTGGCCTTGTGTAGGGATTTTGAAAAGCAGCTGGTAAGTTTGAGCACTTGACCTTGTGGTTTAAAGTCCAGTGCTGATTCTACAAGGTCCTAATAGATGGAAAAATTTAGTTGACTTTTAACTTTATTTCTGGCATAATTTATTAAAAATGAAATTTGGGGGATATGCTTTTTCTTTCTATGTTATACATAAGAAAATAAGAGGTAATTTTTGTTTATGATTCTTGTATTTAGTGAAAATTTATCTAGAACCTTTTATACGTAATGCTTCCAGTAAATATTAGACTTTTACATATATACCCATTTTGTGTTGTGGTATAGGTGAAAGTTTACAGAACAAATTCGTTTCCCATTCAGCAATGTATACAGATGGTTCCATGACACTGGTTGCAATCCCCACAATAAATCAGCACTCTAGTAAGCATTCTTTCTATTTCCACCGTGTTGTTATGTGCTGTGGAGTCAGTTCCGAGTCCTAGCGACCCTGTACAGGATTTCCGAGGCTGTAAATCTCTACGAGAGCAGAAAGCCTCATCTTTCTCCCGTGGAATCGCTGATAGTTTCAAACTGCTGACCTTGCGGTTCACAGCCCGATTCGTAACCACTACACTACCAGAGCTCCTTAGATTCCCTATTTCCTTTCTCCCAGGTTTCCTGTGCCTGTCTGCCTTCTTTTAACTTTGTTTTTGGGCAAATGCTTCTCTTTTGGTCTTGTCTGGTTGATTGTTTTGAGTAGCATGTTCCTCCTTGGTATTATTATTAATGACTTTATAGTTCTGTCTATTGTTTGGCTGAACCATGATCTCTGGGGTGGCTTCATTTCTAACTTAGAAGGGTGTCTAATGGCCCCTTGGCCATTATACCAGTCTCTATCAGACCAGTAAGTCTGATATTTTTTATGAATCTGATTTGTGTTCTTCCCTTTTTCTCTCATTCTTGTCTGGTACCTTGTATTGTGATACTGGTCAGAATGGTCTGTGGTGGTAGCCTGGTAACATCTAGTTTTTCTGGTCTCGCTTAGTGGAGGTTCATATGGTCCATTATTCCTTTGGATTAATTGTTTCCTTGAGTCTTTGGTTTTTGAGTATTTAGTCTTCATTGCTCTGGATGGAAAAAGACCAATAGTTGTAACATAAATGGCCACTTGCTACTCACCAAAATAGGATGTAGAAAATTGTCTTTATGGATTATGTTGTGCCAGTCGACATAATTGATGTATATTATGAGCTTTTAAAACAAAACCCAAAAAAAATCACAGTCTTTAACATATAAATAGATAAGAAGCAGCACAAAGTACACATAGACCTATAAGTGTGAAATGTAATGAGCAAAGCAATTGTTTAATTTTAGTAAGTAAATCCTTAAGTGCGAGATGGAATATTGGCTTAAAATTTGGATAGTTAACATGCTTGTTATATAATTTGTGATAGAATTATTGTCAGAGAAAAGGGAGCTTTAAGCATAACAGTACCTCACAATTGTAAGTCTCATCTCCTTTTCATTTCTCAGACTTCCCAGTATTAATAAATAAGAATTTTTTTTATGTGTACTGGTAGCTGCAGAATTACATTTATAAGATTATAGATATCTTGAGGATGGTCAGGACTATGTAAGTGCAGCAGAATGTTACAGTCAAAAGATGTATGTTTGATTTCATTGAAGACTGCAGTTGTTCGTAGTGGAAAATTTGTCTTCATCTATAATAAAAGTAATACAATATTTGTTTTAAAGGTAGTGGTCAAGACTTTGGAAGTACTTTAATATTAGTTACACTTTTCTCAACCTGTTTGTTCATATTTGGAGCTGCTGTGTTAAATTTGTTGTTGTTTAGGGGGAGGGGAACAACTTCATGAAGTGACACACAGTGTATGTTGTTCACAGCTCTGTTACCTAGGGATTACAAGTCTTCTCCCTTTTTTCCTTCCACTTCATTATACTTGTGTATCTACAAAGTGATCCCATTACCTTAATCTACATGTTGACGTTAACTGGAAATCAAGACTCTCAGAAATCGCTGTTGACGTTAACTGGAAATCAAGAATCTCAGAGAAATTGCTGTTTGTGTTGATCACTTTAGTTAATCATGCCAGTCCAGCTACGTTTTATGCTTACATTATGGTAAGAAAGATGGCTGCTTGGTGCATTAGAATAATTTTGTAGCTGAGGTATGTCAGTATTCATGAAAGACTTAAACTTTGTTTCTTTTGGAAACTTGATTGATGACAAGTTTAGTCTGTCTTCTACTGATTTAATATTTGAAAACTTGCTTTTATTAGTTGTATTCTCATTGAATAAAAGAATATTTGACATGCTTTTCTAAAGCTTTTAAAATAAACTTATTTGACCTGTAACTGTAATTTAAACTTATTAATTATGTGTTTATAAAGATTGATATACTTGTTTTTAGGGACCACCTACAGATGCTCCTGCCGTGGACACAGCAGAACAAGTCTATATCTCTTCCTTGGCACTGTTAAAAGTATGTACTAAATGGAGGTACTTGTTTTAGAGAGTTTTGTTTCTCACTATATCTCTAATTTGGGAATATCTGTGACCTTGATCTTTTCAGACATAAACTATTGCTTTAGGTACAACTATAAAATAGAGTGCTCTACTTCCATAAAACAAAATTAGTTTATTTTTTAAAGTACCAAGGATCTCAAAGAAATCTGATATGTGTCCTCTTTACAGATGT
This sequence comes from Chrysochloris asiatica, assembly GCF_000296735.1. NCBI lineage: Eukaryota > Metazoa > Chordata > Mammalia > Afrosoricida > Chrysochloridae > Chrysochloris > Chrysochloris asiatica. The sequence goes on along the minus strand of NW_006408699.1, from coordinate 582,220 downwards.
TAAAACATGGTCGTGCTGGAGTTCCAATGGAAGTTATGGGTCTGATGCTTGGAGAATTTGTTGATGATTACACCGTCAGAGTGATTGATGTGTTTGCTATGCCACAGTCAGGAACAGTGAGTACTTAGAGGGTTGCCTGCTGCAAGTATAAATGTGTCACTCTTCTTTTTTCTTTTTCTATGCAAAATAACTTTTCATCATGTTTTATTTTTTCAGCTATATCATCTTCTCGATATGAAAAAAATAATTTATTCAATTAATTTTAATACTGAATAGAGATAGGAATTTCTAGACTATGTTGAATTAAATCACCTTTTAAATGCATCATTAGTTCCTTGGAGGTACACAAAATGAATGATGCTAACACTAAATTACTTTATTTAGACCTTTATTAGCATAACATGTAAAACATCAAGGTATTAGTTTTATTTAATCCCCACACTTGGTTTAAAATCTTTTAGAGAGTTTCTTATTTAGATTTTTAATTATGTATGTAAGCTAGTGCTCATGATTGTTTCCATTGTTTTAAAATATATCCCCTCTTAAAATGTTCTTCATGTGATGGTGAATGACTTTTAAGCTTTTATTATTTAAAGTATTGAGTTGTAAATGAAACAAGAAAATTAATAGAGAACCTTAATTCTTTTTGTTCCAGCATATGATAGTTTTATATCTGGAGGAAGTATACTCCATATAGATTTTGAAAATAATCTACTCTATCTGTATGTTGTTCTTTCTGGAGGATTTGTTGTTGCTATTTAATGCATTGGACTTGTGCAGTTAGGTATACATTTAGTTTTAAAGAACACAGACAAAAACCAATAACCATTCTGTCTACTTTACAAAAATTATAATAATACACAATGTCCTTATCTACTTGCCAAGAAAAGCAGGCTATATTCATTTTTCTGATGGAGAGTTTTTCTCTAATATACAACATTGCTCTTACCACGCCTTGTAAAATACTTGGATTAAATTGTCTTATAACTGTATACTCTATTTGAGGTTCTTTATTGTAAGTACATTTTGATAAACTAGATACTAGCAAAAAGGAAATCATATTTGTAAATAATAAATACATCATATTTGAGCGACTTCATAAAGTTTGTGGAAAAATTCCAGTATCTTTTATTTATGTTGCTTCATGAATGTTTTTGAAACCCCTTTGTATTTATATGCATACACACGCATTTTGAATAGGGTAGTCATTCAGGAATGCTGTATCAATATAATAATGTAAAATATAAACAAACAAATACAAAATTTAAAAATCTTTAAGTAGATCAGTTTGTTGAAGGGAATTAATTTTAATCTACTACCATGATGGCATGGTGGGTTTAAGTGTTAGGCAACTAACCACAAGGTCAACGGTTCAAACCTACCAACCACTCTCTGGGAAAAAGGTAAGGCTATCTGCTCCTATAAAGATTTTAGTCTCAGAAACTGTATCGTGTTCTGATTTGTCCTAGAGTGTCGCTATGACCCTCTGGATCAACTGGATGGCAATGAGTTTGAGCTTTGATTTTTTGGTTCTGATTAAGTATACTTGGAAATCCATTTTACTTCTTTTGTACATTTGGACATAAAGAAAAAACTGCACATATTAAATAAAGATTTAGATTTAAATCTTAGACTTTTACTCCTTACCTCACAGTGCTGGTTCGTGGTAGAATTCTCATCTCCCACGTGGGAGAACACTGACTTAATAATGTTTCTGCTAATATACCTCAGATGCAGCCATTACCTGTTTGTCAGTGGAGGCTTGCATGTTGTTATGATACCGAACTAATTTCAGCAGTGCTTCTAGACTAAACCAGACTAGAATGAAAGATCTGTTGATCTACTTCCAAAAGTCAGCTAATAAAAACCCTATGGATCACAACAGTCCTATCTGCATCCGACCAGGTAGCATTTCATTCTGTGATATGTAGGATTACCATGAGTCAGGTGTCAAGTCGATGACAGTTAACATTATAACTACCTATTCATGTCAGAATATATAAACACACAGATGAGTTAGTATTTCTGTTACGTGTGGCCTTGACATAGCTATTCATTAAAATAAATGATTCTTGGGTTTTTATTTCATTACTTTTTTGTTAGTGCTTATTTGATGATGTCCAATAGAATTTTGATCCCCATATGTAACTCTGTTTAGTAGAATTAATTTTTTCTTCTAGCTGAGGACTCAGTGAACTTTTTGTGTAAAGGACTTCATATGTCTCGGTCACATGTTCTTGTTTCTCTTTTTATTTTTTAACAACTCTTTAGATATATAAAACACAATTCATACTCCAAAGCCCCTAGGCAATGGATTGTAGCCCCTGTTCCCTGTTCTGGATGATGCACTCAACAATAAAAATTCTAAATACTGTTTGACTTGGTGGGAAGAAAGTGCTTATATTTATTGGTTTGTTTAAGGAGCTTTAGATTTAGAGCCTGATGTTTAAAAAAAGTCTTTCTGGTGACATCACCAGAGATGATATGAACCTTTTTTATTCTTCTGTTTTCTAAAATCTTATTTTGTGAAAAGTAGCAAAATAATACAACATAATAAAAGACTTGGAGCCCTGGTGTAGCACTGTAGGACTGCAAGGCCTTTTGAATTGCAAGATTGGCAGTTCAAACTCAGCAACTGCTCTTCTGAAACCCTATACAGGGTTGCTTTGAGTCAGAACTGATGCCACGGCACTTAAAACAAATAAAAGACTTGATTGCTGATAGCCAGGTGGAGTGTTTTTGTGATTTCTTTTCATCTTAAGGCAGTTTTCTAAAGAATGTGTTTTCCTGAAAGTACCTAATCTGCCAAGTAGTTCTAAGAGAACTGCTGAGCTTCCTTCCCTCTCAACCCACCCATCCAAACAACAGCAGCAACAACAACAGTGGAAGAGAAGTAAGTTCTTATTTATTAGAGGGTGACATTATGAAATATGTTTGCCTAAATAGGCCTTCCCTAGAATTTATGGTTAGTACAGTTATTTGATGGATTCCTGGTGTGGTACTGTAGGATCAGCACTGGTCTGCAAACCACGAGGTCACTAGTTCAAACCCACCAGATGCTTCTTGGAAACCTGCTCGACGGTACTAGACAACAATTATTTCATATTTCTGATTATATTTATGACAATATCCACAGACTCTTAGAGGATCCTGAAAATTGTCTTAAATCATTAACGAACAGCACATTGGTACTTAGCAATTTTAGAATATGATTTATAATCAAATGTTATGAGTAGTTATCAAATATGGCTATATGAAACCTAGGCAAAGATTTTTGTACCCCAAAGTAATTAATATAGTTGTTTTTTGGAGCTCTTTGTATAAAATTATTCCCCCTGTGTCACCCCCTCTGCTCTGCCCCCCCCCCCCCCCCAGAAAAAGAGGGGTCTATACGACTGAATCATTTTCTTTCTTTCTAAATCAGGGTGTTAGTGTGGAGGCAGTTGATCCAGTGTTCCAAGCCAAAATGTTGGATATGTTGAAACAGACAGGACGGTAGGTATTTTGAATGATAATATAAAGAATGGATATTATAAAACAGATTCAGAAACATGTCTCAAAATTACAGAAATTCATAACTGTCCTTCACAGAACAAAAGCCATGTAGTTGATGTAAAGGTATCTATCTGTGTCAATACTGTCACTGTTAATTCTTTGCCTATCTCGAATCTTTCCTTTATAGAGTCAAAGAACTTTGCCAGAGAACAACCTGTTATTAACATTCTCTACTGCTTTGTAGTAAGCGTGGCCTGTAGCTTCCCTATATGGAGTCACTGTCTAGTCACATGTATTGAAGAGCTTGTATTTTCCATGTACTTAAGAGTTGCAACTGGATGAGATTCTGAATACTTAATTATGTCTTTAGGCATATGAGTTTTAAAGACAGGAAAAATAAAATCCAAATATTTTTCAAAAAATTTTCCCCCAGACTGAATCTTTCAATAGTTGTCATTCTCTTGCTCAAATTCTTCTACTGTGGAAAAAACTTCAAAATTAATGTTAGCAAAAGGCTCAGCAGCTGAGCAGAACAGTGCAAATTGGTTTTTGACTGAGTTCCTAGTTCTACTGCTGGTTTAATTGATATTTAATCCTTTCACAACAGTGGATCCTGGTGTCCATTGTTAAAAATGTACTCTGTGCCTGGAAAACCCAACTCCCAGAGCTGAGGCGTTAAAGAGTAGATATTTACTTGAATGCTGAAAGGGTAAAAACTGGCTCTGAGAAAGTGTGGTAACAAGGTGAAAAACTGAAAGCCTTATCTACCACTGCTAATGTGCATCTCTTAATGATAGCACTCCTTTGTCACACTTACTCATTTCCATGTTTTCTGGATAATATGGTGTATGGTTTCAGTGTTTCTAATGGTGCCTTTTCACACCTGTATGTTTTTCATCTCATCTTAATTTATACCCTGTTAGTGTGTTGTTTCTTTTCATATCATAAATGTATTACTTGTTCTGTTCTGAGCCTCTGAATGCCCTCTTTGTTTCAGGCCTGAGATGGTTGTTGGTTGGTATCACAGTCATCCTGGCTTTGGTTGTTGGCTTTCTGGTGTGGATATCAACACTCAGCAGAGCTTTGAAGCCTTGTCGGAGAGAGCCGTGGCAGTGGTTGTGGATCCTATTCAGAGTGTAAAAGGAAAGGTAGAGTAGATTCTCTTTATTAGCATCTACTGCAACATTGGGTTTACGTACACATGAAATAAAAATCTGTTTTGTTTAAAGCATTATTCTTCATTATATAGAAAACTCTTGCCTGTTTAAACAAACAAAACACATTTATAATAAGTTTATAAATGTGTCTTGACATTATTAATAGTTAAATTATTTAGAGATGTGTTCTATTTTAATCAGCTCTTGTCTAATATTCATGAATGTTTATATTTAAAATTTTTTAATTTCATAGAATTAGGAATATTAAGCTATTCTAAAAGCATGATACACATATTTTGTTAATATTTTAATAAATGATGCTTTGTCTTACATTATTTTCAAATGATGAATTTGGGATTGGCACAACATTTAAACAATCAAGTTAAAGGACTTTTTCCTGGACATAGTGTAGGACGTATTCTGGTATTGTAGGAACCAAATATTTTAAATAATGAAAATTTGCCCCAAAGACTTAGTATCAACCATTTGCATTTCTCGAGTGAGAATGCAGATGAATGATTAAATATGCTAAATGATTCTAAAAAGAGATTAGCTTGCAAAGCATATTGGGTTATAGTTGTTCTTTGTTGAAATCTCTTTTGTTCTTGTTTAGTTCTTCTCTCTCTCTCTCTCTCTCTCTCTTTTTTTTTTTGGGTTGGTTCGTTCGTTCGTTCTTTTTTTTTTTTGCTTTCTTTCTTTCTTTCTAGCCCCATATGCCATTTTCCTATTTCCTGCCTCATGACAGCAGGGAGCAGCTCTATTATCACCTTCACAGAGCTGTCTGCAAATGTGAGAGGCAATTCGATTTTGCTCAACCACAGGGAGAGTGGATTAGAAAAACTACAGAACATACAGAAATTGGCTAGGTAGTTACTGCTTTAAAATACTGCTGAGGTGTCTTGTTTGAGCATGTACTTCCATTGTAGTGTAGAATAATTGTTAAAATAAAATCACAATACATTTATGGAATCCTTTTTATGTAGTTTTTTAAAAAATAATTTTTAGAACACTTAAAAATAAATATTAGCTTGCTATCAGACCTGGAGTTTGATAGTGGTGCAGATTCATTTACATCTGTTCACCAGCTCAAACAAACTAAACCTGGCTGTTACTTTAGAGTTCTTTTCTGTCATGCATTTGGAGTTGAACACTTTCAGAGTTTATATTACGATGCATAAAAATTGAGGTCATCTCTAAATCATGAACCTATTACTTGTGATTTTGCTTTTCGGAGGCAGAAGCGGTCCACCAAAACATTAATATTAAAAGCTGATACATAATTCAGAATGGATACTTCTGAGGCTTGCTGTATGTCTTTAATTTAAATAATATACTTTTTTTTTTTTAACTAAGTGTAATTTTACTTAACACTTAAAGAGTTAAAGGCTGAAAGTCTTTGACTTTTGTTAGTTTCCTTTCAGCTTTAATTCTCAAATATTTAAGATACCATTTTAAAGTAGTAATCTTTGTTACAATATTATGAGGGGCCTTCCAAAAGTTTGTGGGAAAATGAAATTAAAAGGTAATGGAAGTTTTCCATTAACTTTTTGGAGCCCCCTAATGTAACAGAATTATCAGATAAACCCCCACTACCATCATCACAGTATTTATTAGTAATAATTCAAGTTTAATTTTAAGTATAAGGAGGGTTCTCTGAGAGAAGAAAAACCCACATAAACCACAGCATCTTCTAATCTGAGACCAGAAGAACTAGATGGTGCCCAGTTATCACTGTCAACTTTTCTGACACATTAACACAATCAAAGGTACTGAATAGAATGGAAGAAAAATATATAACATAACTCAAATTTTTAAATAAGGCTAAGGGTATTGGACTGACAGAGATTAGAAAACCCTGAAGACAATTGCCCCAAGATACCTTTTGAACATGGAATTGAAACTATTTCTGAAGATCACTTTTTAGTCAAATAATAGATTGCCTTATAAAATATGCCTGTGAGGAATGTGCTCCCTTAAACAATTAACTGTATCAGACAAGAGGGTCAACATTTACCCATAAGAAAAGATGAGAGGACAAGGAGGAAAAGAGATGCTAAAAGTTAGTGGAAATAGAACAAATGGAAATACTGTGGAAATATTGGCACATTGGAAAAATTGTAATTAGTGGACTGAAGCAATTTGCATGCAGATTATTAAAGGAAGAACCTAATTTTCTATGTAAACTTTCACCTAAAACACAATAAAATATACAGTTCTATTTTGTAGTACTAGTTTGACTGACTTCTTGTACTGTTTTGAATCATGTGATGGTGGTAACTTTGAAATGGATAATAGAAATGGAAACAATCAAAGAAAGCATTTTCAAAACAGTATAAATATATTTTTGTTATCCTGTTTGTAATATTTTAATGGCAGTTTTAGTCTCTAAACCTAGTTTAAATATTTTATAACATTGGGATTTGTATTGTTTATTCCTGATTATAATTTATTTTAGAAGGATACATCTTTGTTATAAATGCACTTGTGTCATATTACTACTTTGACAATGTGGTAAAACGTATTTTTAAATTTCTAAAATATTATACCTAAAATTCCATTATCAAATCATGTATGTCATTGTCTAGTTTTAGTTGCTGTTAAGTGCCATCTAGTCGGTTCCAACTCATAACAACCCTGTATAGAGTTTAAGCTGCTAGTGTGTTTAAACCACCAACCTTTCACTTAACATTCCAATGCTTATCCTATAGTGCCACACCAGGACTCTCTTCGTTCTAATGGTAGTGGTGGTAGTGGTATCGTGCCATGGAGTCAGTTCTGACTCATAGTGACTCTGAATACGGTTTCCGAGGCTGTAAATCTTTACGGGAGCAGAAACCCTCATCTTTCTCCTGTGGAATAACTAACTGGTAGTTTTAAACTGCTGACTTTGGGTTTAGAAACCTTACTCGTAACCACTTTGCTACAAATATCTATCACTGATGAATCACATCATTTGTTGTATCTAACTTAGGAGCTCTGGTAGCGTAGTGGTTACGAATAGTGGTTACGAATCGGGCTGCGAACCTTAAGGCCAACAGTTCGAAATACCAGCGGCTCCGCTGGAGAAAGATGAGGCGTTCAGCTCCCGTAAAGATTTACAGCCTCAGAAACCCTGTTCAGAGTTGCTATGGGTCGGAACCGATTAGACGGCACTTAACAACAACAACAACAACTTAGAGAATTACACATTATATCAAACGAAATAGAGTTCCAGTTCTTTATCAGTGATGTAAGTTCATCAATAAGGTGTCTGAATGTGGTTGTAATTTATTCTTTGCCTCAAGTCCTGTCAAATCTATGAAACAAATTAAGTACTAATAAATCCACGGACAGCGTATTTTAGTTAAATCATTAAAATTTAAAATATAAACTTATAATAATGAAAATTTGGATAAAACATGATTAGGAAACACAGTCAAAATATTTAGTAAGGCAACTATTAGGTTAAATTTACAGCGACATTATATAAATGATTTTAGCTGAGTCTGCATACCTTGTTAAGACCTACCTTTTTTATATTTCTGTATGTGCATTTTTGGAAATCCCAATATTGTCTCATTTTGAGTGATTAGATAAGCATGGATTCTTTATAATGTCAATTCTGTCACAATGTTTTATTTCCTTTTTTACGGCTATTTGATTGCATCTTTATTAAGTAATTGCTATGTACCAGGTGTACTACATGAGCACTTAGTTATGCTCATGAGGAACCTGTGCATAGGCCAAGAGGCAGTTGTTCAAACAAAGCAAGGGAACACCGAATGTTTTCAAAATTAGGAATGGTGTGCGCCAGGGTTGTATTCTTTCACCATACATAATCAATCTGTATTCTGAGCAAATAATCTGACAAACTGGATTTTATTAAGAATGTGGCATCAGAATTGGAGGAAAAATCATTAACAACCCGTGATATGCAGATGATAGCTACATCCTTGCTTGCTGAATGTGAAGAATAATTAAATACTTACTGATAAAGATCAAAGACCACAGCCTTTGGAGAAGAAAACAAAATCGTCACCACTGGACCAACAAATAAAATCCATGTAAGTGGAGAAAAGGTTGAAGTCAGAGACTTCATTTTGTTCAGATCAACCATCATCAACACTTATGGAAGCAGCAGTCAAGAAATCAAACTACACATTGCATTGGGCAAATCTGCTGCACAAGACATCTTTAAAGTGTGCAAGAGCAAAGATGTCATTTTGAGGACTAAGATACACCTGACCCAAGTCATGGAATTTTCAATAGCCTCATATGCATTTGAAAATTGGACAGTGAATAAGGAAGACCATAGAAGAGTTGATGTATTTGAATTATGGTGTTGGAGGAGAAATATTAAAAATATCATGGGCCACCAAAAGAATAAATAAATATATGTTGGAAGAAGTACAGCCAGAATGCTCCTTAGAAGCCACAATGGCCAGCCTTTGTCTGTCATACTTTGGACATATTATCAGGAGGGACTAGTCCCTGGAGAAGGACATTGTGCTTTATAAAGTAGAGGGTCAGCAAAAAGAGGAAGACCCCCCCCCAATATAGTATTTGTCCTTTTGTGATTGACTAATTTTACTCAGCATGATGTCCTCCATGTTCATCCATGTTATGTTGTAAGGTACTCTGCAAATTCTTTATTACCCTTCAACATTGCATAGTATTCCATTGTGTGTATGTACCAAAGTTTGTTTAGCCATATTATTATTTTTTTTAATGTTTTATTGTGAATTATGTGATGGTTTACATGAGAGAACATTAGTTTTACATTCATCCTGTCGTATATCATTTCATTGCCATGGTTACAATCCCCTCCATGCATCATCAACCAACCAAAGGGTATACACTACAAGCCTGCCCCACCCCCCACCCCACCCCAATCATCAGCACACAGCCCCTCTCCCTCTCTGTGTCTGATGTCTCCAACTGCTCCATCTCTGGCATCACTGCTACTCTGGGTAGGGTCCTGCTCTCTGCTCGTCTCCCTCGATGGTCCCAGGGAATTCCGATCCTAGACTGAAAAGTTAATCATTCCCCTCCTTGCTACAAAACATCTACCTTTACATTTCCAACCCTCACAAGTGGTCCTGATAACAATTATTCACTATTGTATCTCAAGAGATCCATCCTCATTTCCGTTCATCAGCCCTACCTAGACAAATTGGATACTATTCAGTGGAGATTCTACCTTCCTCCATGCCCTCTAAATCTAGGTTCCCTCTTGAAAGCTTGTAAGCCAGTCACTTCTTGCCTTTGTAGCCCCACATTTTGGGTAGCCAATGTCTAAGTTGCCCATCCCTGTCTACTCTGTGTATGGAAGGGGTGGGAATGATCCTTGCTGTAAGGATTTGTTCCCTCTTTTGAGCTACTGCCTTCATAGGTGTAGGTCAAGTTGATCAAATTGTATCAGATTACTCTTTTTTCTCCTCTTCGTTATTCTTCTGGTTAAGCTCTGATCATCCAGTCATTGAAGCCAGGTCAGGTGGTTATTATCTGCAAATGTGGGTGTTCTTGTGCATATGCCCTCTCTTCTTACCCACTGGCTGCTTCACTCTCCACTCGAGTTCTCTGTGGCTATGTCACTGACTCTGGGCTCTAGAGTCCCCAGGTCTTGCCATACTGCTGGCCAACCAGGTCTCCACCTGGGTTCACAGGAGTCTATTGAACATTGTAGGGCTTAGCTTGCAGCTTCACTGCTGTTCCCTCACTTCCCCTTATCAGTGTTTTGTTTTTTTCATTTTCATTTCTGTTGTGTTAATGTTTATTGATTCTTTCTGATTTTCCTCTTTATTGTTTTGATACCAAGGTACATTAATTTTCTTTGAGAGGATCCTGTGGTTTACTACTTTTTTTCCCTGTTTAAAACTGATTTTTATTTAGAAATCTACTTGTCTTCCTTGTTTTTTTAATTTTTTTTTATGATTTATTGTGAATTATGTGATAGTATACATGAGAGAACATTAGTTTTACATTCATTCTGTCGTATAT
>NW_006408699.1:560633-568967 GCF_000296735.1 Chrysochloris asiatica | reverse complement strand
TCCTGTGCCCACTTTTTAATTAGGTTATTTGTCTTTTTCTTGTAGAGGTGTTGCAGTTTCCTGTATATTCTGGAAATGAGTCCCCTGTCTGATATGTCATTGCAGAAGATTTTTTCCCATTCTGTGGGTTCCCTTTTTACTCTTCTGGTGATTGTCTTCCTTGTTATTTGTAAGTTCTGTATCTATTCTACTTTCCTTTGGTATTGACTTCTTTATACAGTGGTATCTCTGGTTCCCTATTTTCAGTCTTGTAGCTTTATTTTATTTTGGATACTGCTATATCTGGATTTGATGCTGAAGGAAGAAATCCAAGGTGCATTGAAGGAATTGGCAAAGAACAAGGCACCAAGAATTGATGGAATAAAAACTTAAATCTTTCAAGAAAGTGAGGCAGCACTGGAGGCACTCACTCATCTATGCCTAGAAATTTGGAAGACAACTATCTGGCCAGCTGATTGGAAGAGATTCATATTTGTGTCCATTCCAAAGAGAGGTGACCCAACAGAATGCAGAAATCTTCTAACAATATCTTTGATATCCCATGCGAGTAAAGTTTTAGTAAAGGTAATACAGAAAAGGCTACAAGCATACATTGACAGAGAACTTCCAGAGGTTCAAGCCGGATTTAGAGGAGGCTGTGGAACAAGGGATATCATTGCTGACATCCGATTGATCTTGGCTGAAAGCAGAGAATACCAGAAAGATGTTTACCTGTAGTTTATTGAATACGCAGAAGCTTTCAACTGTGTGGATCATGACAAGCTATGAACAGCATTGTGAAGTATGAGTATTCCGGAACACTTAATTGTGCTCATGAGGAATCTGTACCTGGATCAAGAGGCAGTTGTTCGAAAAGAACAAGAGAACACTGAATGGTTTAAAATTAAAAAAGGTATGTGACAGGGTTGTATTCTTTCACCATACTTATTCAACCTGTATGCTGAGCAAATAATTCCAGAAGCTGGGTTTTATGAACACAAATGTGGCATCAGGATTGGAGGAAAACTCATTAACAACCTGCAATATGCAGATGATACAACCTTGCTTGCTGAAAGTGAAGAGGCCTTAAATTACTTACTGATGAAGATCAAAGACGACAGCCTCTTCAGTATTAGTTGAAGCTCGATGTCAAGAAAACAAAAATCCTTACCACTGGACTAATAAAACAACATTTTTATCAACGGAGAAAAGATTAAAGTTGTCTAGGACTTCATTTTTCTTGGATTAACCATCAACACTCCTGGAAGCAGCAGTCAAGAAATCAAATGACGTATTGCATTAGGCAAATCTGCTGCACAAGACCTTTTTAAAGTGTTGAAGAGCAAAGATGTCAGCTTGAGAACTAAGGAGTGCCTGACCCAAGCCGTGGTATTTTCAGTAACCTCATATGCATGTGAAAGCTGGACAGTGAATAAGGAAGGCCATAGAAGAATTGATGCATTTAAGCTATGGTGTTGGAGGAGAATATTGAAAGTGCCATGGGCTGCCAAAAAAACCCCAAACAGATCTGTATTGGAAGAAGTGCAGCCAGAGCTCCTTGGAGGCCAGGAAGGCCAAACTTTGTCTCTCATACTTCAGACCTATTTTCTGGACGAACCAATCGCTGGAGAAGGATATCATGTTTGATAAGGTGAAGGGTCAGAGAAAAAGAGGAAGACCTCCAGTGAGATGGATTGGCAAAGTGGCAACATCAGTGGGCTCAAGTGTGGCAACAATATTGAGGTTGGCCCAGGAACGGGTAGTGAATTGTTCTGTTGTACGTAGGGTCGGTATCAGTTGGTACCAACTCAATGGCACATAACAACAACAATATCAAGATTGAGTTCTACGTAGTGCTGTCATGTATGGTAATCTTAGGTTATTGTCTGCTGTTGGTTCTCTGTCCAAAGAATATTGTTTATCAGTTTTTGTAAAGTTGATTTGGTTATTACAAGTTCCTTTAATTTTTGTTCAGCTTGGAATTGTACTAATTTTTCCATTGTATTTGCAGGGCAGTTTTGCTGGGTATATGATAATTTTTTAGCAGTTTTTTTCTTTCAGAGTTTTGTAGATGCCATCCCATCGCCTTCTTGCCAGCATGGTTTCTGCCAAGAAAACAGAGCTTTGTTGGTTCTCCTTTGAAGATAACTTTGTTTTTCCAGAGCTGCTCTTAGGACTTTTTCTTGTGTTTGGTTTTGGAAAATTTGATTATGATATCTCTTAGTTAATTTCTTTTGGGGTTTTCTTTTGTGATCTGTCCTCTGTTTGGGATTTATTCAGCTTCTTGTATGGTTATCTTCTCGTCTTTCATGATGTTAGGGAGGTTTTCTTCCAGTAACTCTCTGACAATTTTCTCTGTGCATTTTATTGTCTTTTCCTGTTCTAGAATTCTGGTTACCCATAAGTTATTCCTCTTCAAAGTGGAGTAACATAACTCTTAGGCTTTCTTCATTCTTTTTTCTGATTGTTCTTCTAGCATTCAATTATTAAGAGATTTATTATCAGTCTCATGAATTTGGACTTTTATTGATTCTAATCTAATTCTTTGCCTTCTCAATGTATTGTCCTTTTCAGAGATCTTTTTATTAATCTTCTGGAATTGTAATGGCAGGTTTTATGTTGCAAAGTTTGAATTTATTTTGTCTGTTTGCTCTTTTAGTGTTTTTCCTGAATTCTAAAGTTTTTTATGTGTTCTCATTGCTTTCCTCAGTCTTTCTTTCAATCCTTTGAAAGTACTTAATTATCATTCTTTTGAATTTTTTTCCAATTCCATTACCTTTTCTTCCTGAGAAACCTTTTCTGGCTCTGCATCTTGGTCCTTTGTTTGAGTCATTTTCTCTTGTTTCTTTTCGTAAACTAAAATTTCCTATGCTGTTGTATTTGTGTTTAATTAGATGACTATGTTGATGTGTTCTTAGGCTCTTACCAGCTGTCTCCTGTGGATATAGTTTACAAAAGGAAGTGTGAGCACCATTCTTGACTTGTCATTTGTGTACCTCAGTTTTGGGTGGGGAGAAATGCTGTTGTTGGCTGTTGTCTATCTTTGATCTGGTTGTATAGTAACTGATACTGGCTCTTGCCCAGTGGGTGGAACTGCAGAGGGCACAGTTGTGGCTGCACTGTATGGGCATGGTTTTTGTCTTCTATTGGTTGGGAAAGACAAGAAAACACAAACATAAGAAAACAAAGTAATAAATAGCCAACAATGAAAAGAGAAAGGGGTAAAGGGGAAGGAAGAAATCAAAACAGGCAGCTACCATTAAAAAAAGAATAAAATAACTATGAAGAGAAAAGGGGTATAGGAAATGGAACTTTAGCAGAGAAAATAAAGGAAGCAATTTAAATTTAAAAAAAAACAAACTTGAGAAACTGGGGAAGAGGGAAGATGAAAAGAGAAAGTAAAGACAGATCCAAGGGGGAAAAATAAGAAGGGAAATGAGAAACTGAGGAAAAGAAGGAAAAATCAAAAGCATAGATAGAAAGAATAAAATTCAAGTGATTGGAAAGAGGATAAGAAAAACGCAGATGAGAGAACGCATGGTAAAAGAAAAGAACAAAAAAACCAATGCAGCTGTTGGACCCAGAGAGGAGAACACTAGGTTGCTCCTGTCAGCTAAGGAGCTCATTAGGGATGTGACAATGGCATTTCTGGCCGTAGATGGAGTTCCCATAGCTCTAGGTGTTATCTATGTTCAGGACATTCAATCCAAAATAGTTCATGGAGGTCCTTAATAGAACTGGTTTCAGTGTCTGTTAGGACCACAAGACCACTGGATGGCTGGTTATTGGGGTTTCTGCTAGACTAATGCTGGTCTGGTGGCTGCTGGGTTCTGTAGTCCTGGAGCTGAGCCTGTCTGAATCCAGGCACCAAGTTGGCACAACCATCACACAGTGGTGTGAGTCACATAGAGCAGCTGTGAACTCCTTGTGTATAGGGCCCGCACTAGTGGTGGATGAGGGTGGGAGCTAGCCACACCTCTGGTCACCAGGGAAGTGTGGGGAAAAGAAGAAATTACACCATTCCAGTTGCTTTTGTGAATCTGTTCTCTCAGGCCATCTACTGTCTCCAGAGCTGCTCACAAAACCTCAAGATGGTTGTACCACATCTGATCAGCCGTTCACAGTCTCCCTCTCTTGCCATCTCTGTGCAGCTTCTCCTCCCAGTAAGCACTCAATCCACTTCTCTAACCTTTCCTCTGAAGTTCAGGGCTCCAGGATTTTCATCTGTGTGTTTCATTCTTATCTCTATGGTAGAGGGTTTGTGTTGTGCATCTGCCTAGTCTACCATCTTGTGGGAAGTCTGGAGAGCCTTTTTTTTAAGTTGCTATATTAGTAGGTCTTAAAAGAAGAAGTTGTACATTTTATGTAGTTCTCCATACTACTTAGAATATATGTTAAGTAAGACATGCGCCACATAATATTCATTCTGGAAACATCCAGGTACATACATGTTTGGGAATCCCATAAGTTATAACAGAGTTCAGAAATCCCAATCAAAGGACAAGACAGCAAATCCAACAACTTCTTCCATGCAACATGTGAATCTCATGTCTCTTATATACAAAGAAGTTGTGCTACCAGATGTATGTTATAGTACATGTGTAACCAATAACGTATTGTGATTACTATGATAAACACCCATGTTACTGGCTTACGTATGTACTGTATTTAACTATTGAAAAATTTACCATATAACAGTGTATGCTTCAACTCATAGGCGGCAGCATCCAATCCCATGTATTATGCATCTCTTGATTGTTATAGAGTTATCTCTCTGTTAAATTTTCTTTCAAAAATGCATCATGTCTCACAAATGCAACAAAACCAGTAATAGCAACAAGAAACAAAGAAGAAGTACTGATTTGGAAGTGAAACAAAAGTAAACAACATGAAGATAGGAAATCAGTAAATGCTATTGCTCATGATTTAGGCATGCAGTCCTAAAGAATCATAATGATCTTCAAAGACAAAAAAAATTTCTCCAAGTTATTAAAGAGTGCAATCCATGGAAAGCTAGCTACAAGGCTAATGAAATGTGAGAGGGACCTACTTATATCAGAAACAGAGAAATTGCTAGTGACAGTGACATGAAATGTGAACCAAACACAAAAGTGAATCCCTCTCAGCACATTCATCCTCACTGCTGAAGTATGGAGCTTGTTCTAGATGCGTTTAAAAAAAAAAAAAAGCAGGACTGGACTACAGTATGTACAACATCCAAATCACAGAATAGTCTATTTCACGGAATGTATCAAGGAGCTCTGGTAGCGTAGTGGTTACGAATCGGGCTGTGAACCTTAAGGTCAGTGGTTCGAAACTACCAGCTGCTCCGCGGGAGAAAGATGAGGCTTTCTACTCCCGTAAAGATTTACACCCTCGGAAACCCTGTACATGGTCGCTATGGGTCGGAACCGACTCAATGGCACTTAACAACAACAACAATCATGGACATTGATTTTTTTTTTTTTTCATATAGTATTCTATAAACTTAAAAGCATATTTTTAGATAGACTTATGCTATAGTGGGTTAAGCAAGAACACCAGTTCAAGCCCACCAGCCACTCAAAGGGAAGAAGGATAATACTGACTACACTCATAAAAAAATGTAGTCTCAGAAACCCTAAGGAGAACTACTTAGTCATTATAGGGTCACTGTGAGTCAGAATCGACTCGATGGCAGTGGATTTTTGCTTTATCCTTGCCAGGTCTCAAAACATTGAGACCAATATAAATAATACAATGAACTCTGTGATGAATGACCACCACTTGTCTGTCAGTTTGTTATACTGTAGTGCCTTGTATGTTACTGTGATTCAGGAAGCTGTGCCACTAGTATTTTAAATACCAGCAGAGCCACCCATGGTGGACAGGTTTCAGCAGAATTTCCACACTAAACAGAATAGGAAGAAGGAGGAGTAGACTAATTCTGAATGGTTAGCCTTTGAAACCTTTATGAATAGCAGAAGAATATTGTCAGATACAGTGCTGGAAAATGGGCATCTCAGGTGGGAAAGCACTCAAAATATGGCTGGGAAAGAGCTGCTTTCTCAAAGTAGAGTTGACCTTAATGACCATGAATAGAGTAAAGCTTTCAAGACCTTCATTTGCTGATGGGGGACAACTCGAAAGGAGAATTAACAGCTGTAAACATTCATTAATTATTGGAACATGGAACGAGTGAAGTATGAATGTAGGAAAATTGGAAACTGTCCTACATAAAGATCTGTATCCTAGGTATTAGTGAAATGAAATGGGCTGGTATTGGCCATTTTGAATCAGATAGTAATATAGATTACTATGCCAGGAGACACATTGGAGAGGAATGCTGTTGCATTCATTGTCAAAAATAACATCTGAAGATCAGTCTTGAAGTAGCTGTCTGGCATAGGATAATATCCATACACCTGCAAGGAAAACTGGTTAAGTCACTATTTAAATTTACACACCAGCCACCAAAGCCTGTGATGGTGAAATTGATTAATTCTGTCAACTTCAGTCTGAAATTGATCAAACATGCAATCAAGAATCATAGATAACTGGTGATTGGAATGAGAAAGTTAGAAGCAAAGATTAGTAGCTGGAAAATCTGGCCTTGATAGAAATGACAAAATTTTTTTTAACGTTTTTATTGTGAGGTTTACATGGGAGAACATCAGCTTTACACTCATCCTATCGTATTTCATTTCACTGCAATCATTACAATCCCCAACATGCATCATCAAATAACCAAACGGTACACCACATAGGCCCGCCTCCGGTCACCAGCACACAGCCCTCTCCCTCCCTGAATCCAGTGTCCCCAGCTGCTCCATCTGTCCACATCATCATCATCATCATTCTGTCTCCATCCCTGGCATCACTGCCTCTCTGGGTAGGGTCCCGCTCTCCACTCTTCTCACTTGATGGTCCCAGGAACCTCCGTTCCTGGGCTGCAAAATCAATCACTATCTTCCTCTTGTCAAAAACCATATACCTCTATATTTTCTACCCTCACAGTCAGTCCTGATGGCAGTTATTCACTATTGTTGTACCACAAGAGTCTTATCCCCATTTCCTTTCGCCAGCCCGGTCCCAACTGATTGGAAATCATTCAGTGGTGGTTTACGTTCCCCTGCCCCATCTGGAACTAAGCTCCCTCTTAATTTTGTAAGCCAGTCACTTCTTGCCTTTATAGCACCCCTCCCCCCCTTTTGGGTAGCCAATGTCTAAGTTGCCAATCCTGTCAACCTGTGTACCAAGGAGGTGGGAGTGATCCTCGCTGTAAAGATTTGTTCCCTTTTTTGAGCTACTACATCCATAAGTATAGGTAAGTTCATCAAATTGTAGCAGGTTACTCTTTTATTTTCACCCTCTTTCTTCTTCTAGTCGAGTTCTGATCATCCAGCCATTGAAGCCAGGTCAAGTATGGGTGTTTTTGCACATCTCCCCTCACATCATATCAACTGGACGCCTCACTTTCCGTTCTAGTCCTCTGTGGCCATGTCACTGCCTCTGGGTCCAGGAGTCCCTGGGTCTTGCTGTAACTGCTGGCCATCCAGGTCTCCTCCTGGGTTCACAGGAGTTTATTGAATGTGGTCAGGCTTAGCTCACAACTTCATGGCTGTTTTATCCCCCTCTTCCCCTTATCGGTGACCAATGTGGTCACCAGCCAGACCACGTGCCTGCTCATGTATTCCCCTTGAGTCTCAGTCTTGGAAGGGGGTTTGCTCTGAGGGGTCCCAACCACTTGCCTTGAAGGCTCCCGAGTGAACAGCTTACTTGTTCTTATAGAAATCAATCAGACTGCCGTTATTGTTTCGTATTTTTCCTGTTGGTCTTTCTTTCGCGGAGCTTCGTCTATTCTAGCCGCTCCAGGCTGGTCAACTCTTCCTTTCAAGTGGAAATTTCCTACCTCAGTCAGTTCTGGATGGGGTTCTGGATTCCACCTATGGTCTTGTGCAATGTAAAGGCTCCATAGGAAGCCTCTTTCACTGGGCAACTTCTAGCCCCCTTTAAGGTATTCCAATCAGTTATAGGCGTAAGACGGACTTACAAGCTTTCTGTGGTGATGACTCTGGCTATTCCTTTCTTCCCCCCTCAAGTGTCTATTTTACAATGGTAGGCAAGGGAAACCAAGATTCTAAAGACAGCCAAGCATCTTAACATTATTCTCCTATTTTACCCCTTCAAACCATGCCTCAATCCCTGTATCCCGGAGCCAAGGTTGTGCATACATCATCATTTACCTCTGTCCCACTTAGCCCATGCTAAATTGCCTAACAGTTCTCCCATCCACCTTGTTCTTTCATTCCCTTCCCCCTTCTTGTGTATTGCCCCCCCACCCCACCCGCACCCAAGCTATCCTGTGTCTATTCC
>NW_006408699.1:554994-558449 GCF_000296735.1 Chrysochloris asiatica | reverse complement strand
ACATAAGCTTTTAATTTTTAATATGTCCCACTCATCTATTTTGTTTACTTTTGTTTATGTACTTTTCAAAATGTTTGGTAGTCTGTGTATTCCCTGTATTAGAGCCCTCACATTTGTCCCTATTTTTTCATTGATGACTTTCATAATTTTGTGATTCACATTTAGGTCTTTAATACATGCTGGGTTGGTTTTTGTATAGGGTGTAAGGTAAAGATCTTGTTTCAGTCTTTCCAGTTCTGCCAGCACCATCTGTTAAAGAGACTATCTCCTCCCCATGGAACATACGTAGGCACTTTGTCGAAAATCAGTTGGCTTTATATAGATGGGTTAATTTCTGGATTCTCGATTCTGTTCCAATGATCAATGTATCTTTGTACCAGTATCTAGCTGTTTTGACCATTGTAGCCGTGTAGTACATTTTGAAATCGGGGAGTGAGAGGCTTCCAACCTTGTTCTTCCTGAGCAGTGCTTTGCTTATCCTGGGTCTCCTTCCTTTACATATAAAGTTTCTAATTGTGTTTTCCATCTCTTTGAAGAATGTCGCTGGACTCTGGATTGGGATTGCATTATATGTGTAAATTGCTTTGGTTAGTATTGACATTTTCATGATGTTGAGTCTTCCTATCCAGGAACATGGTATGTTCTTCCACTTCTGTAAGTCTCTTTTGGTTTCTTATAGTAGTGCTTTGTAATTCTCTTTGTATAGGTCCTTTGTTTCTCTGCTTACGTTTATTCCTAAATATTTCATCCTTTGGGCGGCTATTGTAAATGGTATTGCTTTCCTAATGTCCTTTTCAGTGCTGTCATTGTTATTATAGAGGAATCCAACTGATTTTTGTATGTTGATCTTATACCCTGCCACTTTAATGAATCTTCATCACAATGAGGTCTAGTAGCTTTTTTACTGAGCCTTTGGGGTTTTCTATGTGTAGGATCATATCGTCTGCAAATAGAGTTTTATTTCCTCTCCCATTATAGAATTTTGTAAGACCAACAACTTATTCATTGCAAATAATTTTTTTCAACAATTTAAAAGTCAGCTATACACATGGACCTCACCATATTAAATAACACAGGAATCAAATTGACTCCGTCTGTGGGGGGAAACGGTAAAGAATCTCATATATAATCAACCCAAACAAGCCCAGGGCAGACTGTAGAACTGACCATCAATTGCTCCTATGCAAGTTCAGCCTGAAGCTGAAGAAAATTAAAATAAATAAGTCCATGAGACCTAAGATATGACTTTAAACATACTGCTCCTGAATTTAGACACTGTGTCAAAAACAAATTTGATGTATTAGACACAAATAATCAAATACCAGAGGAGTTGTGGATGACATCAAGAACACCATACATGAAGATAGCAAAAGATGAATAAAAACACAGGAAATAAAAAACCAATATGGATGTCAGAAGAGACTTTGAAACTTGCTCTTGAGGGTAGAGAAGCTAAAGCAAATGGAAGAAATGGAGTAAAAGAAGAAAACAAAATTTCAAAGGGCATCTTGAGACGACAATGCAGGTATTATAATGACATGTCCAAAGACTTGGAGTTCAAAAGTCAAAAGGGAAAAGACATGCTCAGCATTTCTCAAGCTGAAAAAACTGAAGAAAACATTCAGGCCTCCAGTTTGAATATTGAAGGATTCTGTTTCCAAAATGGAGTCCCGAGTATGGTGCTGCAGGATAGTGGACTGGACTGTGAGGTTGGTTAGAACTGCTAGGTCAGTGGTTCAAACCCACCAGCTGCTCTTCAGAAACCCTAGACAGGGCCGATATGAATTGGAACTGACTTGATGGCACTAACAACAAAAAATGGGCAAAATATTGAATGATAAAGAATGCATCAGAAAGAGATGGAAGGAATACACAAAGTTACTGTACCAAAAAGAAATGGTCAGTGTTCAGACATTTCAAGAGGTAGCATATGATCAAGAACCAGTGGTACTGAAAGAGGAAATCCAAGTGACACTGAATATATTGGCAAAAAAACCCCAAAACTATGCTCCAGAAATTGATGGAATATAAATGGAAATCTTTCAGTAAACTGATGCAGCCCTGGAGGCCATCAGTTGTCTATGCCTAGAAATTTGGAAGACAGCTACCTGGCCAGCTGATTGGAAGAGATCTGTATTTGTGCCCATTCTAAAGAGAAGTGTCCCAATATAATGCGGAAATTATCAAACAATATTAATATCACATGCAAGTAAGATTTTGCTGAAGATAAAGCAAATATGATTGCATCAGTACATAAATGGGGAGCTTCCAGAAATTCAAGGTGCATTCAGAAGAGCACGTTTAATGAAAGATAGCATTGCTGATTTTGGATGGATCTTCATTAAAAAGAGAGTACCAGAAAAATGTTTGTGCTTTATTGTCTATGCAGACATTTGGAACTGTGTGGAACATGACAAACTATGGATAACATTGTGAAGAATGGATATTCTAGGGCACTTAATTGTATTCACGAAGAGTCAATCAACAAACGAGGATGCTCAATGGTTTAAAATCAGGAAAGGTGTGTTCTGGGGCTTTATCCTTTCACCCTAAATATGCTGAACAAATAATCCTAGAAGCTAGATTATATGAAGAAGAATGTGCTATCAGGATTGGATAAAGACGCATTAACAACCTATGAAATGAAGATAATACAATCTTGCTTGCTGAAAGCGAAGAGGACTTAAAATTCTTAACTGATGAAAATCGAAGGCTACAGCCTTTGGGGTTGCCACTTTAGTGTAAAGAAACAAAATCCTCACAGCTGGGTCAATAATGATAAATTGAGAAAAAATTGAAGTTGTCCAAGACTTCATTTTTCATGGATCCACAATAACCACTCATAGAAACTTGTGTGTTAGGTGCCATCGAGTCGGTACGGACTCATAGCGACCTTACATACAACAGAAAAAAACATTGCCTGATCCTCAGCGAACCTCACTATTGTAGCCATGCTTGAGCCCACTGATGCTGCCACTTTGCCAATCCATCTCACTGGGGGTCTTCCTCTTTTTCTCTGATTCCCCACCCTTGTTGTTGTTGTTAAGTACCATGGAGTCAGTTCCAACTCATAGTGACTCTGCACAGGGTTTCTGAGGCTGTAAATCCTTACGAGAGCAGAACGCCTCATCTTTCTCCTGCAGAACCTCTGGTAATTTCGAACTGCTGACTTGAGGTTATCTTCCCGACTCGTAACCACTACGCTACCAGAGACCTTCGACCTTATCAGATATGATATCCTTCTCCAGCGACTGGTCCCTCCTGACAATATGTTTGAAGTTTGGCCATCCTGGCCTCCAGGGAGCACTCTGGCTGCACTTCTTCCAACACAGATCTGTTTGTTCTTTTGGCAGCCCATGTCACTTTCAGTATTTTCCTCCAACACCATAACTCAAAAGCATCAATTCTTCTACGGTCTTCCTTATTCACTGTCCAGCTTTCGCATGCATATGAGG
>NW_006408699.1:463719-553499 GCF_000296735.1 Chrysochloris asiatica | reverse complement strand
GTCTTTAGTGTTTAATGTATCAAATCTGTTCTTCAGATGATCTCTAAATTCAGGTGGGATATATTCAAGGTCATATTTTGGCTCTCGTGGACTTGCTTTCATTTTCTTCAGCTTCAGTTTGAATTTGCAATATGAGCAAGTATTGGTCTGTTACACAGTCTGCCCCTGGCCTTGTTTTGACTGATGATATGGAGCTTTTCCATCGTTCCATTGAAGTATTGATGCATTTGGATTGTGGTGTTGGAGAAAAATATTGAAAGTACCATGGGCTGCCAGAAGTACAAAAAATTCTGTCTTGGGAGAAGTGTAACTAGAATGCTCCTTAGAAATGTTTATTAAATAAAATAAAAGAATAGATGAATGTAGTGACCAGGTGTTATTAATTCTGTTTTTGTGACTTTCAGTATGCCAAATAATTACAGTTATTTTTGTGAGGATTAGTAAGTAATTTTATATACGTCAAGCATCATAGAATCGCTTATTAAATGACTGAAACATGAAGTTGATAAGATTGGGTAATCTGCTTTCTCATGCGTATTGTTGTTGTGTGCCATCGATTCCAATTTATGACAACCTTGTATATAGGGTTACTGAGAGCTGCTGTTGTGTTTGAACCATCGACCTTGCAGTAACAGCCCATTGTTATCCTACAATGCCACACAAAGACTCTCACGCACATTAGTTTTGATGAATGTGAACTTTGTGTAATCAGACGTAGAATTCAAGTTTAACATGTCATTTGTCTTTTAAACGGGATAAGACATTTAAAACTGCTGTTATTGATAAGATTGTCTCCTAAAAAATATTCCTTGAGGATTGATTAAGACTAGATAATCTTAATTGTAAATTGCAATTCAGTCTCGCCAGCCACTTCTAAGAAACCCTATACAGGGTCACTGGGTTGGAACTGGCTGGACAGCACTTAACAACAACAACATATATATGTATATACTCACATAAACACACGCACTCAAGGAGCTCTGGTAGTGTAGTAGTTACCAGTTGAGGTGCTAACCAAGGTCAGTAATTCAAAGCTACCAGCAGTTCTGCAGGAGAAAGATGAGGCTTTCTGCTCCCATAAAGATTTACAGCCCCGAAAACCCTATGCATTGTTGCTGAGTTGGAATTGACTACATGGCACACATATACATGTATATACACACCTTTATTTGATCTAGTTTCCATATAAAAAATAGAAAAATTTTATTTCCACGCTTAAGATTATTTACTGTACTCATCATATCTTTGTTTGCTTTCTGTTTTTACTCTTATTATCGTTTTGAAGTTTTATAATACTTTCAGATTTAATCTTGAGGATAACTAATCTAATATTAAGTACTAGTATACCATGAAATTCCTGAAAACTTAATGGTTTGAAATGTTTATTTAATTGTTATAAACAGAGGTTGTCAGCTAAAGTGTAAAAGCAATTTTATGTTTAAAATCCAAAAAAGATACATCTTAAATACAAGTTTTAAAGTTGTTGTTAAGTGGTGTTGAGTCGGTTCTAAGTTACAGCGGCCCTGTGAAGAGTTTCTGAGGAATAGCTGGAGTGTTTGAATTGCCAACCTGGAGGTTAGCAGTCCAGTGCTGATACTACAGCAGCAGTACACCAGCACTCCAGATTTTAAAATACAGTTCTTTTAATCTAGCAGTCTTCTATATTAATAATATAGTTGAGCTAATTTGTTATGCTTTAGACTCCTGGTGTGGTGCTGTAGGATCAGCATTGGACTGCTATCCATAAGGTCAGCAGTTCAAATCCACCAGCTGTTCCTGGGAAACGCTACACAAGGTCTTTATAGGTTAGAACCAACATGATGGCACTTAACAGCAACAGTACTTGTACATTTTGAGTGATACAAATTTCCTTCAGATTAGTTTGAATCCAACTTTTTCAGTAAGAATACAGGAAAAATTTTAAGAGTGTGTCTCATTAGCTGTAAGATTATTATTTACTGATTATTTTGCCTTTTAAATGAATACTTTTCTTGCCTCAACCACCTAATTATCCTCAATCATTTATTCAGCAAACACTATTAATTATGACTGTGTGCCAGGAATACCCTGGCAATACGGAGAAGAATAAGAAGTTGTCCCTGACTGCCAGTTTTGACTCAGCAAACTGAAATTATGGCTTGAAACTATGACTGTGCATAAGGGGCCTTTTCAGAGCCCGTGTGTGTTTATGTGCACATACACTTTAAGATCACATTCAAAATGATTTGAGATAACCATTGCTAACTGTGAGGCTTGTTCTGGACCTTAGACTTCGCTTTTACAGGTTTGATGTGTTTTTATAATTGTAATTCCTAGAGGGTAAAATTTAGCATGTCAGTAAAAAACTTCTTCTAAATAATAATTGATTCCCTACTGTCAAGTTGATTCCAACCCATAGTGACTGTACAAGACAGAGTATAACTATTCCAGAATGTTTCTGAGGCTGTAAAATCTTGATGGAAACAGATTCTCTTGAAAAGTCTGCTTTCTCTTGAGAAACAGGTGGTGATTTTGAACTAACTTTGCAGTTAGTAGCCTGGCATGTAACTCACTGTGCCGCTAGAAATACTTCATTGTTGATGTGGTTTTTGTTAAGTGTTGTTGAGTCAGTTCCAACTCATAGGAATCTGTATAGAGTTTCCAAGGAACTGCTGGTGGGTTTGAACCACCAACATTGTAGTTAGCAGTCCAGAGCTTATCCTACAGTGGCACACTACGACTCCATAGTTGATTACACAGTAGTTAATTCTAGGTTATTAATAGATGCCCGCTATAACTTTTCACCTTTTTCAATTACCTATACTGTATATAGTTTGTAGCCTTAATCCAACACAGTTTAGAGTTTAATGATTAAATTTTTCCATTCAGCATGCCATGGAATAGGGTCTCATGAATTTAAAGCTGAGCCACAGTGATAAGAAAATGGGAAGAATATTTATTTTCAAGCTAGTGATTCAGCTTTTAAATGATAATGCCTTTTTCCCTACCTTTTAGAGAAAAATGAAAATAAATGGTAGTATATAAAATGTTGAGTGCCATCGGTCTGTTCCAACCCATAGGAACCCAATATAGAGTTTCCAAGGAGCAGCTGGTGAGCTAAAAACCCAACCTTGTGGTTCAAACCGGCTTTGCAGTCCAGCACATTAACCTCATAGTACCACACCAGAACTTCATTATATAAAATAGTAAGGGGGGTTTGGAGCTCTTTGATAGATATTCATTATATACCATATGTGTACTCAGTACTCTTCTAGGGATTGAATATTCAGTAGTGAATGAAATACAAACCCTACTGTGAAGTAACTGAATCTAATAGTTGTCTTTTCTTGATTTTATGCTGTGATCCTTATTGTACCAGTCAACTGGTGATGAAGAACACTGGCTTTGGGGAGAAATACTGCATAGGACCACTATTTAAAAAAACTAAGGAAAAAAAAAAAAAAACCCATACTAAAGCGGGGGGAGAGTCTTTGCTAGTTACCAGGATGTAGGGCCAGGAGGTAAGGAGAGGGTGGGAAAGGTGGAGCACAGGGTAGGGAATAGACACAGGATAGTTTGGGTGCTGGGGATGGGGGCAATACACAAGAAGGGGGAGGGAGGGGAAGAACAAGGAGATTGGGTGAACAGCTAAATAGATTTGCATGGGCTAAAGTGGAACACAGGTAAATAATGATGTATGCACAACTTTGGAACATACAGGGCTCTGGGATACAGAGATTGAGACATGGTTGGTATGGGAAAAAGGAGGGAAATAATGTTAAGATGCCTGGCTGCCTTTTGAATCTTGGCTTCCCTGGCATACCATTATAAAATAGACATATGAGGGGGAGAGAAAGGAATAGCTAGAAATATTACCATAGAAAGCTTGTAAATCTGTCTTCTCCCTATAACTGATTGGAATATCTAAAATTGGGCTACAGCGTGCTCAGTGAAGGAGGCTTCCTGTGGAGCCTTTGCATTACATAAGCCCATAGAGGGAACCCTGAACCCCATCCAAAATCTTCTGAGGTGGGAAATTTCCACTTGAATGGACAAGTAGACCAGCCTGGAGTGGCTAGAAGAACAGAAGATACTTCTTGAAAGAAAGACCGACAGGAAAAATACAAAACAATATAGGCAGTCCGACTGACTACTACAAGAACAAGCAAGTTGCTCTCTCAGGAGACATCACGGCAAGAGATTGGGTTCCCTCAGTGCAAACCTTCTTCTAAGACTAAGACTCAATTGGAATACAGAAGTAGACATGCACTCTGACTGGTGACCACACTGGTTACTGATAAGCAGAAGTGAGGAAAAAACAGCAGTGAAGCAGCAAGTTAAGCCCTACCATGTTCAGTAGACTCCTGTGAACCCAGTTGGAGACCTGGTCAGCCAGCAGTGTGGCAAGACCAGGGGACTCTTGGGCCCAGAGTCACTGGCATAGCCATAGAGGACTAGAGTGGAGAGTGAAGCATCCAGCAGATAAGAAGTGAGGACATATGCACAAGAACACCCCACACTTGCAGATAATACCCATTTGACTTGGTTTCAATGGGTGGCTGATCAAAATTCAACTAGAAGAAGAAAGAAGAGGAAAAAAAAAAAAAAAAAGAGTTATCTGATACAATTTGATTAACTTGACCTACAGTAGCTCAAAAAAGGGAACAAAACTTTACAGCGAGCTTCATTCCCACCCCCTTGATATACAGGGTAGACAGGGCTGGGCTTCTTGGATATTAGCTACCCAAAATGGGGGCTACAAAGGCAAGAAGTAACTGGCTTACAAGCTTTCAAGACAGTACGGAGGAAGGCAGAATCTCCTCTGAGTAGTATCCAATTTGTCTGGGCGGGGCTGATGAAAGGAGATGGAAATGGCTCTCATGTGGTACAATAGTGAATGATTGCTATCAGGACTGACTGTGTAGCAAAATGAGGGGAGTGGTTGACTTTGCAGTCCAGGAGTGGAGGTCCCTGGGACCATCAAGGGAGAAGAGAGGAATGTGAAACCCTGTCCAGAGAAGCAATGGAGACAGAGACGATGACATAGAGAGAGGAAACCACTATGGACTCTAGACCCAGGGAGAGAGAGAGGAACTGTGTGCTGACGACCAGGGGGCAGGCTTGCAGGGTATACCCTTTGGTTGGTTGATGATGCATGGATGGGATTGTAACCATGGCAATGAAACAATGTACAATAGGATGAATATAAAGCTAATGTTCTCCCATGTAAACTATCATGTAAGTCACAATAAAACATTTTTTAAAAAAAGAACACTGACTTTGGTATGGTGTCTAGGTTCAAATCATAATATTATCACTTAACTAGCTGTGTCATCTCATTTAATGTATTTGGAAAATCATGTGGGAGCCATGTCTGACCTCCTCTTGGCTTCACAAGAGGAAAAGAGAATCAAACTCAAAATCAGCCCAAGTGGAGGTCAGATGTGCATCAACCCTTCATCCTTTTACCGATTCTGACTCCAACCATTCCTTCCACAGCACTGTCTGCTTCACATCTGGGTTCAATAATCCATTGTAATAGCCACACAGAACACATAACAATCTCTCATGATCATGGAGTTTATTAGGGATATGAACAGGGTACAATTCAAGATCAAAACCTACTCAGTACATAGTATTTCTCCAGTCAGGAACTCCTCTTTTCTGCCTTTTCTTTGATATGTGGTCCCTTGGCTTCTGCCCTGTTTTGGCAAGTGTTACAAATGTCTTTTAGCCAGTCTGTGAATGCCTTAAGGGCACATTCTGCAAGCCAGTCTCCTGTCCACTCAGCTTTACTCAGTCCATGGCCCATGAACTTGTATAGCTTTTCTTATCTCACCATGCTGTCTCACGCTTTACTTGTGCTCTTCCTTCTTGATGGTCCTGGGATCTTCTGTCTCTGCTACTGAGATGGCTTCTTTTAAACCTAGCTAGAGGGCAAATCTAACCAATCCCAGCCTTTGTTGTTGTTCATTTCTAACTCATAGCAACCCTATGTAGGGTTTCCAAGGAGTAGTTGCTAACTCATAACAATCCTATGTAGGGTTTCCAAGGAGTAGTTCAAACCACTGACTTTGCAATTCAAACTGACCTTGAGGTCCAGTGCTTATCCTACAGGATTCTATGCCTTATTTGCATGGTCCCACTCTATTACTTAGTGGGAATTAAGACTTTGAATAGAAAAGCCATATTAAGTAAATTCATTGCACCACAATATCCTATGCCTCTGAGCCTCAGTTTCTTCATCCATGTACTGAGAATATTAACAACTTCTAGGAGTCCTGGGGTGGCGCTGTGGATTAATGTGCCAGACTGCAAAGCCGTTTGAACTGCAAAGTTGGCAGTTCAAGCTCACCAGCTGCTCCTCAGAAACCCTATACACGGTCGCTATGGGTCAGAACCGACTTGACGACACTTAACAACAACAACTAGGTTGTTGAGAGGATTTTTCAAATTAATTTCTATACTACATTTAATTAATAAACCAAATAAAAATACATGAAAGCGATACATAGCAAAGTAATTGAACGTTACATATTTGGCCCTACTAAAAATCCATTTGAACTGTGAGGTCAGACATTCAAGCTCACCAGCTGCTCCTCAGAAACCCAATACAGGGTCGCTATGGGTTGGAACTGACTCAATGGCACTTAACAACAACAACAACAAAATTACTTTGCCTATTAAGATATGGTAGCTATATTTGCTTTTCTTTTTGAAAGTGGCATTAGAGTATAAGAAATATGTGTAAGTCCCTTACTTCCCTCATCTTTGCATAGTTGGTAATGTCAACAATGGTACCAGGGTTGTTGCTTTAATTTGTCTATTAAGAAAGGATCTGAAGTCACGTGTTCATTTTATATAGGTTGAGTTGAGTAGCCACTTGATAGAATTAGCCCTCTGGGTTGGTGTCAGCCCAATGACCCAGAGATGATAGTCTCTTGAAGTTCATTAGCAGTCCTCTAAGAAGTCCAGTTTTTTAGTTCATTGTTTACTTGTCACATGAGTCTAGAAATAACCTTATTTTGCAGGATTATCAAGATTCTAGGCATATTAAGTCATTTTTTAAAAAAGATATAATAACATTCACTTTTTTTCTTCCTTAAGAATTTTTTCTAAGGAAATACATGTCTTAAAATGTGCCTTTGTAATTTTCTATTGGTTTTTTCCTATGCTGAGCATCTATGAGTGGCAAATTAATAATTTGGATTTGATTTTAAGGGTAACTTTTTCCTAATCCTATTACAATAATAGTGCTCTGTTTGTTACACTGTCAGTTTTTGTCGTCCAAGAGACAGATGTCAAAATGGGATTAGACATGCAAGAGATTTATTGGTGAAAATACTTGTGAAGGATAAAGGGAGCAGAAATAAATGGGGAGAGCCTTCAGCCTGTAACATAGCTCTGAGAACCTTTCAGCCAGACCAATTGGATGGAGTATTCCTGAGGTAAAGTTACCCTTTAGAGGAATCTGTCTTTTGACAGGAATGGCTAGATTCTAGAACCCCCACTGAGCTAGGGGAAGTGTAATGTGGTATACATACCCAGTGGATCCAAAGGTGTAGCAGCTGGAGGCTGTCAGTCATTAAAATTTTTATGCTGTGGGCTTTCAAGAGACATAAGATGTTTTACTCTTATAGATGTATGGCAGTGCATGGTAGCATAAGTAAAGAAATGTTTTTTGTTGTCCACAGTAGGTCCTCTTGAAAGGAGATCTGAGCTGGACAACTCCGTGATCACCATAGTTAATAACAGTAAAAACTATAGTGGCAGGTACACGTGTATTCTAGACTCCTGGTATGGTACTGTATGATAAGTACTGGACTGGTAACCACAAGGTTGGTGGTTGAAACCTACCAGCTGCTCCTTGGAAGCCCTATACAGGGTCACTATGAATTGGAACGGACTCAATGTCATTTAACAACAACACACATATTTTATTTTATTTTATCCTCTTGACAGCTCTATGAGGTATATTTCATGAGCAAATGAAGACTGAGGAGTTGAATAACTGGTCCTACGTCACTTAGCTAGCAAGTGCTGGAGCCAGATTCTAACTTAGATTGGATTCTGACTCCAGCATGTCTCTACCATTTAAACCATGGCACATACCACCTACCTGCATAACTACAGTAAGAAAATTATGCTAAATTTTATTTTATAACATGACTAAATTATATTTACAATGGCTTAGGAATTTGAAATATAAAATTAACTTTTGCTATAGTAATTTTTGAGGAGCTCTGGTAACATAGTGATTACGGGTTGGACTGCTAACTTCAAGGTGAGCAGTTTGAAAATACCAGAGGTTCTGCAAGAGAATGATGAGGTTTTCTGCTCCCATAAAGATTTATAGCCTCGGAAACCCTACGCAGGGGTCACTATGAGTCAGATTTTTAAAGATCAATTTGTTTCATTAAAGCATGCATGTTTAAAACTTGTGGCTTAATTTTAATACATTGTCACTTGTTAAAAAAAAGTACAATGCTTATTGTATCCCATCCCCCTTTTCTTCCTCTACATACAAGTTTTACTATAGATCTCTAGCTACAGTAAGCAGTTCTTCCAAGGATGAAGAAAGGAAGTGTTCATATACATAGGAATTTCTTTTCCAGAGCTAAAATTGACATTTTATAAATAATTTCCATGTTGCAAACTTGAGACTAAGAAATCACAGCAATTCAGTGATATGCATTTGGCATGAGTCAGTTTTAGTTTTTAGTGTGTTTCATTGGAAATGGCTTCAAAAGTAAGGTTTCTCTGAATTTTTTATGCTGTGGGCTTTCAAGAGACATAAGATGTTTTTCTCTTATAGATGTATGGCAGTGCATGGTAGCATAAGTAAAGAAATGGTCACAAACCTCACCAGTAAGTACTTCCTCAGTCAGATGCACCTTTAATTTTTAAGACTCCAGAAGCAAACTTAGCTGTTCATAATCGGCCATTTCTAGATGATAAAGGCATGTGATATGGGGTGTTACTTTTCTTTTCCATACCTTGCATTTTTATAATTGTTTAGAGATATGTGTATTTATGTGTATGGTGGATTTATCTATTTTTAAATATACAATCTAACTGGTACCTGGCGTTTTACCTTTTTTTCCCTAATTTTCAACATTGATTTTTGTGTAGTCTTAAAATGTTTCTTTTAAGCCTTATGGGATTCTATTATTTCAGTTCATTTCACATATATTTTAATGATTTAACCTCTTAGGGTATAGAATATTCAGATTATTTTAGTTTTTTTTTTTTTTTTTTTTAATTATGTGGACTCATTTTCTTGATCTTAATAATAAATACTTACGACAGTGGTTCGAGTCTATCTTAAACACTTCCCATTGTCAGTGCCTCAATATAAATGCAATTGAAAAAGACATTTCCTATGAAAAATAAAAATAAAGATATATTATCAATTATAATAAGTACTTCCAGAGTACATATTAATTTTTCTTTCAAACACCTTTCTGTTAAACTAATTTTAAGAGCTTTCATAAAAAATGGCTTCCTTTGATAGTAAAATTTGTGAACTATTGATTTTTGCTTTAGAAATTTACTTTTTTTAATGACCTGGCAGTTGATATGAAAACATGAATTTAAAAACAAGTAGCATATTGGATGAACTGTACTATACTCATGAAAGAAGCCAGAAAATTATGGATTAAACTAAATTTTCAAATAATTAGAGTTTTGAGACTTAAACTGTACTCATTATTAAAGTGAAATGATAGGTCCTTGACCCTTGGGCATACTTGGAATAAATAATGGAACACAGTATTGTTTTAAAAACTATTTTATAAGCTAAGACAGATGTAGAAAAAGATGCAGTTTTTATTTTGCATTGGCAGCTTCCAAATATTTAGTATGTATTTCCAAGAGTTGCAATTAGTAAAGCAACCATGGTACTGAAATCTGCACATCCCACAAGCTAATTATATTTGCAAGGTCAGAGTGAATACATATTTTCAGAAAAATAAAGGGTTATATAAATATGTGTCTTCTACTTGGCTGTTATATCACAGTTTGTTGATCTGGAGTATAATGTGTACAATTCACAAATTTGTCTGATAACAGAAAGTGGTGTGTGATTGTGTTTATTTTACTAACCAGTATATTCACAGCAATCACTTCCAAATATCTCTCCAGTAAAGATGTGTTAATTACAAAACAGACAAGGTCTTCTATTATATTAAAGCTACTAACAAGAAGACAGCAGGAATCACACATGTAAATAGCATCATCAACCCCTATTTTAGTCCTCTGTTTTGATCTGTGAGTTGCGCATAGACCAAAGGTGCTATTAAAGACTGAGTGTATGAAATAGGCAGCATTATATGAACAAAATTTATTCAACAAGAAAACAGACCTTTAACATGAATTTAACAAGCCTGAGAAATTATAAACTATCATATGCTGCAGATTCATGCAGTGATAATAAACAAAAAAGGAAAGTAAGAGGTTTCCCTAAGCTAGCCAAACTGCTAATGGTTTTGTTATAAGCTGTCTACTGTTGCAGTGACCTCTGAAAAGTCTCAAGGCACTTGTACCAGATAAAATTAAATGGTCAGGCTGGTGAATAGAGATTCAGTGTGGTGTGTAGGACTTCAGCCTGAAAAAGAAAAATTTTAAGTCTATCACATTATATTCCTGAAAGTATTCTTCATACTTTAGTTTGGAGTTTTTTGCTATTACATACTAAGGAGGTAATTTTTATGTTAAATTTTTTTGGTTAAATTACTATTTGAATTTTTAAGGTAGAAACTTAAATGGTTTAATGTATACATACTTCGCAACTAACTAGAAAGTTCAAATAGCTCAAAAAAAAAAAAAGGATTTTTCTTTCTTGTCTCCCCATACCTTAATTAATCCTTGGAGGATTTTGTTCAGTGTGTTGTATCTAAGATTTCTGTTCTTTACCATGGAGTGACCACTTTGCTGTCATTCTATTGCATCATGCTTTAAATATACAAACATAGAGAAACGCCTTCAGCTTATACACACCTTCAAGTGCTCACTAGGGCTTTTTCTTGAATCTTACTGTGGCATAATTAACACCTTCTTCACCCAGTGCTCATTAATGCACTGGACATTAATGAGTCTATTTTGATAAGTTGCTCTAAAGGAGAAACCCGCTTATTCTCACAGTGCAAAAAGCAATTATAAAATTGTACAGAAATTAAAATGTAGGCTATCTTGCCATATTTATATTTTTATTGCGTACTAAATCTAATTTTGGTTTGCAGGTTGTTGAACATGTTCATTTTCTTAAGACAGTTGCTATAGTGATGGCAGCAAATTTCTTTAATCTTGGTGTATCATACTGGTTATGATACATTTCCTATTGGCGATCATTTTGCTACTTAGAAATTGTCAACCTAAGCATACCGTTTCATATAGGCCATTGTTTCTTAGTTGAACAGTCTATTAAGTCCTTAATTTTTCACTTATTTTAATATTAAAATTTTAATTTTAGAATTTTTTTAACAGATCTACTTAGCTTGTATTTTCATTTCCTTTTTATGAAGTTTCACACCTGCTTATATTTTTTCAGAGATTTCTTTTTGTGTAAAATAGCTGTCTGCTGTTTTAGTTTGAAAGCATTCAGTATGAAAACATATATAGGCATTTTTTTCACGACATAATGGAATTTTCATAGATTGAAGTTTATTTTGTAAATGCTTTTACTGAAATATTAAAATAAAAGAAAACAATTCTAAAACTATTGGATCAAACTGATGCTTTGCTTTACTTACCATTAATAGTATGTCATTTCTTGATTGTGTATTTGTTCAAGTTATATATCTTATCTGTCAGAGTAATCACTGTCCCTCTTCTTTGCTCACATTTTAATTTGCTCTTATTTTATATATTCTTTGTGAGGAAAACAACAATAACAACATAATGGCTTTTAAGCAGTTTTTGATGTTATTTAGGGTAACATCTGATCAAAGTATGTCTGATACTAACCTACTTTTATTATTTTATGATTACAAAAATAACTCTAACCTCGACCACATTGATTTGTAAATAAAATGTGAAAAGTTGTTTGAGTTAAGGTGGTTGTATAAAAAAAATAGAGAGTTTTCACAAAGTATTAAATCATTTATGTTCTGGGGAATGCTTGGTTTTATTTTGAAACAGAGGATTCTGTGGGGGAAATTCAAACTGTTAGAGGTAAAAGCAGAATTCAGAGGTTTTTTTGTGTGGGTTTTTTTTTTTTTTTTTGGCTAACCAGATGGACAGAGACCTTGGAATTGTTTCACTGTTTGATCTGTGTTTATTCTGTTTACACTTCATGAGAATCCTGGTGTGGCGTTACAGGGTTAATGGGCTGGACTGCAAGGTCAGTTTGAACCACAAAGTTGGTAGTTCAAACTCACCAGCCCCTCCTCAATAACTGTGCAGGGTCATTATGAGCCAAAATTGACTTGATGGCACTTAGTGACAACAACTGGATGACTACTTGTTATATGTTAAAGAACAGGTATAAAGAAAAAGGAAAAAAAAATCACTTTTTATAAAAGGCTCCCATGAAGGCTTCTTGTTGTTGTTAAGTGCTATTATGTAGCTAGTTCCGACTCATAGCGACACCCCGTATAGGTTGAGGAGCGGCTGATTAGGTTGAATGACGGACCTTGCGGTTCGACCTTGTGGTCCAGTGCACTATCCTGCAGCCCTGTCCTAGGAGGGGGGGGGGGGATGGGATTTTTCCATGAACTTTTGAAGCTCCCTCATATTTAGTATGAGGTGGTCTGGTGTGGCACTCTAAGATAAACTGGACTGCTAACCACAAGGTTGGTGGTTCAATCCCACCAGCTACTCCTCGGAAACACTTTGCAGGGTTGACATGCGTTAGAACCGACACGACAGCACAAAACAACGGCAACAGCACACTTAGTATAAACAGATTTTTAGATATATTTAGAGTTTATTTGGCTTGACATGAAACAAATTTTATTCTTTCTCTTAGTACCTTCAGTTATACAAATGACATCAGTCTTGTTAGTAATCACTATAAAAACTTTGTCAAATCTCCATTTTTTAGCACTTTTCAAGGAAAATCTAGAAATAATTTATTATCCTGAATTAAGATGATTCTGTAATTAATGTATTGAGTTTCTCTTAGGTGCTTATTGTTTTCAGTGCCATTGAATCAGTTTTGACCATAACAGCTGTGTATATGGTTTCTGAGGAGCGACTAGTTAAGTTTGAACTTGCCAACCTTGCGTTTCAAACTGACCCTGTAATTCAGTGCATATCCTACAGCCCCACACTTAGTAGCCAAGTTAAATTCCTGAAAGGTGCATCTTTAAAACGTCACAATTTTTTAAAGCTTTTAACGTATTCTCTAAATCCATGGTAATGATGGTATTAGGATGCTCTTATTAAATCAACTACCTATAGCGTTAACATGATATTGTATCGTGTAAGAATTAGAAATCTTTTCTTGCAGAAATAATATATACGCTTAAAAGAAAAAGGATACCTATTGTTGTTTCTTTACTCTGAACTTAGGATCCTATCATACTGTATCAGGCTCCTAGTCTAAAGCATAGATGACCTTGATTTTCTTCCAGTGTACCTCCTTTCCTTGACAGTGGCTTGGACATTTAGGCCATCAGACAAGGTATAAAGTCTTTCATAGTCACAAGAAGCAAAAGGTATCTGACTAGAAGAGATACGTGGGACAAGTGCCTTGCTGGCTATAATTCGTTGTCATTTCAAGTACTGTGGTGGTATAATTGATGTGACAGGGCTGGGCTTTACATGTGGTCCCGTAGCTTGTGCTCACTTTCAGTTTTAGTTTTTCTTTGTCATTCACTTTGATTAGGTAAAATTTAGGTGACAAACATACACACCAATGACAGCAGTTCGGAATAAGTTTAGTATCATGTATTTCAATAATAAAGATGCAAAGTTAATGTTTTTCTTACAGCTTCATGAAAATTCTAATTATTGGTGTCACCTTATATTACAAGGTAGAGGGTGGTGTGCTGATGACACAATCAGCAGGAGGTTCTTTTTTTATTAATATTATAATTAAATGATTTTCTGGAAATAGACCAGACACAGATGCAAGTTGATCATGCTTTGTCCACTGTTGCTTGGCACCATCACTTGCTTTTTAAAAACCAATTGACCTGACACCTTGTTTTTACAGGTTGTTATTGATGCCTTCAGATTGATCAATGCTAATATGATGGTCTTAGGACATGAACCAAGACAAACAACTTCAAATCTGGGTCACTTAAATAAGCCATCTATCCAGGTAATGCCTGCTAAAACTTTGTTGTACGTTGACAAGCGTGCTATATGTATTTATAAAACTTTGTTGTACATTGACAAGCCTGCTGTATGTATTTATTTCAAGACCTATTGCTTAGCATTTTAATTTGCTTGCTGTTTAGTTTTTACTGTACTTTAAAAGAGGATTATAGAATGTAGTTGCAAAAGTTATATTGGCTCATCTGTGAGTCATTTTAAGTGAGTTCTTTAATTACACTTTCCTGCCACATTTTGAGGATCCCCTTTTTGGGAACATAGTAGTGCCTGTATCTTGGGAGTGCCTTCTGGCTTTGCATAGTTAGCATTGTAGAAAAGTCCAGAGAGAAATTTCAGATGGAAGTACATTAGCTATCATCATTATAGCTTCAAATATAGGGAAATTGATGAAGCAGTTATTAAGTGACACTTTAAAATTTCTACATTTTTTTGTTTAATCACCATGTTTAAAACAAATAGTACAAAACACATCTCTGTATTATATAGCTTGTTTTTTTCTAGTTATGTTACTAGCCACCATTATTAGAGTTACTGGTATTTATGCACTTAATATCCTCTTGAGTGATTAAGACTTTCTTTGTATCATTCACATGCCTCATTGTTTTTACACAAATCTTTAATGCCTACAAAAATTATTTTAAATGTGTTTTTAAATGCACCAGTGCCTGCATCTGTACAGCTAATTGCTCCTCTGAAGATTAATTACAGGGTAGAGATAGCATGTTTGGTTAAATAGAACCCATAGACAAAGACATTATAGTAGCTATTGCTGCTCCCCCTTAGAAACAGTCTTCTGTGGGCCCATTGTCTTTGGGGAGTTGTGGTTTTGACAGTTGACCATCATAAAGCCTAGGCTACACTTTGACAACTTTTTACTTTTAGACAATTTTGCAACAGTCATTCATCTGGAATCTCTATCAGAGTGAAATGTTTTATTTAAAGGGATTGAGGAGTGTTGCATTAAATTTTGTTTTTTTGTTTTTTTAACAAGTCAAGGAATACTGCAAAATATAATGAGTATGCACTTGGCAACCAGTGTTTTTGATTGGGTACAGACAAGCCTGTGCTTGCATGTTTCAGGAGAATACATTATCGGACCTTTTTAGCCTGTGATAATGACCTTTCTTATAAACCCCTGTAGCATCATACAGCTTCATTATTATTATTATTATTTTTTTTTTTCAAATCTTACAATCTAAGATCATTATGATTACTGCATGGTATATTTCTGCCAGAAGTTTTACTAATTGCAAGTCAACAACCACCTGTTGCAAATTTTGTCTTTTAAATTAAAACACTGCTTCCTAACCTTAAAAATTAGTTATGGTTGATATGATGATCTACGTCTTTCTATGTTAGTCCAGTTTCTCTGTTTTTGGGTATACCTTATATCCTCTGAAATTTAAGATAGACTTTATAAAGCAGAATCTTAACCTAAGTTAAAAGGACCTGTATATGTAACAGCTAAAGCATCATTGTTTTTCTTTATTTTGCTTTCCAATTAAAATCTGTAAATATATGTATTTCACAGTTTATATAGCACCCATCAGAATGGCATCTATCTGGGTGCTTTATAGTTCAAAGACAATTACAATAATGAAACACTCAAATAGGATCAAGCCAAAAAGTAACAGAATAGAGCCCCACCTTAAAATACTTTATTGTCTTAGACAGCTTAGAAAGAGGTAACCCTAGAAGAACCTGAGGTGAATTGCAATATTCGTAATAAAATTTTAATATATGTCAGCAAAGTCTTAACTTGGGGGGATCAGAAGTGTTTTGGAAATGCCGTACCTTTTATTTTAAAGAGGAGTTCACTGGTTTTACGACAGACCCTCTTCCTTAACCAGCTTTCAAATAGTACTAATAGAAACATGACCGCAGGCATCAGCACACATGCTGGTGGTCGTTAATGGCTTTCCCAACACTGATTACTAATTATACTTAAAGTCATTGTTGTTAATGGTTGGCGAGTTGGTTCCGACTCATAATGACCCTGTATACATTGTATACTACTGTTAAATATATGCTAAAGATAAAATGATACAGTATACGAGTTCTCCTTTTCCTACAATATCTAAGTATACTTTTGAGTCTTATACTATGCCTATATAAAGCCAACCCTCATTAGTTTTGGATCCTATGTTTGTGAATTTGTCAACTCACTAAAATTCATTTGTAACCACAAAAATCAGTGTTTAAGGCACTTTTATGGATATGCTATGAGGATAAATACAAAAAAAAGAGGCTTAGTAAAAACAAAAGGCTTAATTCACTGTGAGGAGTCCTGGTGTGGTGCTGCTTACCAAAAGGTTGGAGCTTCAAACCCACCAGCATTCCTCAGAAACCCTATATAAGGTAGCTATGAGTTAGAACTGACTCAAAAGCACTTAACATCAACAACAATTGCTCGTGGAAAAAAAGGGAAAAGATTTCAGCTGCATTTTTTAGAGTTATTTCTCTGCTTCTTTGAAATACATATAAATTGTTTTAAAGTCTGGTTAAATCACTTGTCAGTTTTACAACCTAGGAATATTTCCTCAAGGACCTAGAAGCCATCTAGCACTCCTATCTCTCAGTTTCCTAGGACGACAGGAGTCTTAACTTAACCTGGCACTTGGTTACAAGTTGCAAAACCTACCTTCAGTCATAAAAATATGAGACATTATCTATTTTTCATTTGAACAAAGATGATAAGCAGATGGCTATCCCAGTAGCCAGGTGAACTATATATATGGTTGGACTCCTGGTGTGGAACTATAGGATCAGTCAGTACTAGACTATGAGCACAAAGTCAGCAGTTCAGACCCACCTCAGCAATTCTATACACCAACTAAACAGCACTTAACAACAACATCATCTGTGGTGTTAGCAATTCCTCTTACATGAGGACTAGCTATATTCAGCCATGAGTTAATAGTGATATTGGGTATGGATTCAATGTTAATGAATCTGCAATATATATATTAAACAGAAACACATATAAAACAAGATTATGTATTCATCCATTGACAAAAATGTGACCTGAGAGGCTCACAGGAACTTAACCTTGCATTTGCTCTAGTACAGTGGTTCGATATTTGCTAATTCAGTGTTTACGGTACTTTATAGATAATAGCAGGAATCACTTATAATTGCCCTTACATCATGATGTAGTATTGATTACCTGTGGTAGGAATGAGGAAATTCT
This sequence comes from Chrysochloris asiatica, assembly GCF_000296735.1. Lineage (NCBI taxonomy): Eukaryota > Metazoa > Chordata > Mammalia > Afrosoricida > Chrysochloridae > Chrysochloris > Chrysochloris asiatica. The sequence continues at coordinate 536,050 of NW_006408699.1, read as the reverse complement.
TTCTTATATTCCCCTGTCCATATTTCTTAAACTTTGTATAGTAAAACTTATGTTTCTTTCAAAATTGTGTTTTTTAAAAGCACTAATGACAATCGTGGGACAAAAATGAGACTTTCTGTTCCCACAAAAAGATTTAAAGCTTCAGAAACACTATGTAAGTTAACTGTGAGTTGAAATGCACTTCATGACACTTAACAACAATAAAAATTGCAATTATATTTCTTGTTTTATGTCATAAAGAACATTGATAATTCTATTAACAGGAAAAGTATAATGATTATACTGTAAGGTTATATAATAACATGAAACTTTGTATTACTGTTTTTTACGACTTGCTGTTCATTATCATCTTAGATTTATAATATAGCAGTGCCACAGTAAATAATGCAGATTGGTTGTCAACCTCATAGAAATTTATTAAGGATTAATGCATGGATGCATTAATATACTAGGGCTGTGAGACTCTAAGTGTAACCATGAATGTTGTTGTTAAGTGCCATCGAGTTGGTTCTGACCCATAGTGACCCTGTACAGGGTTTCCAAGGCTGTAAATCTGTACGGGAGCCTCTTCTTTCTCCCGCGGAGCCTCTGGTAGTATCGAACTGCTGACCTTGAGGTTAGCAGCCCAACTCGTAACCACTATGCTATCAGAGCTCCTTACATGAGTACAACCATGAACACAATGACATTATTTCATAGAATTACACTATTTGAAAAACATAGTATTTTGTAGTTATTGAACAAACCATTATATATAAAACAGTTATACACTAGACAAGAGCCAATTGTGGTCATTTTGCCGGTAAGGAAATTGAGGTCCAGAAAGTTGTTTGAGTTATCCAGGTCATTCAGCTGGTTAATGTAGGAAGTAATTCATAGCCCAGTCTCCTCATTCTTTTATATTATAGTTAGAAGTTTTATTAATCAGATCATTTTTTTGTATAGGTGATATGTGTAAACCATTTAAAATGTAAAAAGTACAAAAAGGGTATTTAGCAAAAACTCTTCCTTCCACCTTTGCCTTTTGCAACCCAGTTCTCCATTCTAGAATTAACCATTATTTCCATATTATCCCTCCTTTAGAGTTCTATTTGTATCCACAAAGATTCACTTTAAAATGTGATTTACTGGATGTCATTTAGTGCACCACATTGTCAGTTTATCAATGTAAAATACAGTGAAATCTATGAGAACTGAACTCAGTGGGATTGCCTTCTCTTTCCAGGTCTCAGAAGTTTTCCATGTTTTGCAGGGTGTGGTCTTACCACATTTCTATTGCTCCTTTTAGTGGGAGGTGTTTACACTTGTCTTCTCTGACAGATTTCTACCTTACACAGTTTCTGGCTTTCGCAGGATTTGCTGTACACCTGCTTTTCTACAGTGATGGTGATGATGCAGAGATATAAGACCACTTCTCACCTTTTCTCGGTGGTCTAGGCAATGTCAGTGATGTACAATTTGGGTGGGTTTTAGTTGCTTTTACCATCTGACATTGTCATTAGGTAGAATGGTTTACATCCCGAGCCATTTAAATAAGAGGTCTTATTTTCTGAACTGTGGTCAGCAGTCTCTTTATATAAAACTTACAATTCTATGCATTTCCATTCAGCCTGACACCACAACAGCCATTCATAAGCTATGTATACTTCATTTCGTAGGTATGTGTACCTCACTGCAGTAATAGGCGTAGTACTTTTCCTTCTCGTAGTTACTTAAGTGCCAGTGGTTTTATCTAGTTTTCAAAAAATGTGGTGGGATTAGTTTCCAAAGGCATTTCTAATACTTAAATTTAATAATTTATATCAATGAATATAAATATAAGATAAGCACTGGACTGCTAACCACAAGGTCAGTAGTTCAAACCCATCACTTGCTCTCAGAAACCCTACATAGAGTCACTATGAGTCGGAAACAATGTGAGATACTAAACAACAGTGAATGAAAGAATATAGAAATAGAAGTAATTGTAATTGATGGCTAATTTTGAAGTTTATGTCACCATAATGAATATTTGTGTACTCATTTTGACTATATCACTCCACCAAAATTAGAAAGCTTTACTTTAAAGATTCAGTAAAGAAATAAAATAAACTGCTTTGGAAGTTAATCAGGGATCTCAGACTCCCGTTGTCTAATTCCTCTTCTATACCATTTTTTTTTTTTTCCCTTGAAGACACAGCCTCTTAGACTTCTGGTAGTTACCAACCTAGGCAGAACTTTCTTCTTTGAAGGTTGGCAGGCTTTAAGCAAAGAAAACAAGGTCAGAATATCTAAGTAACAAATTAATAAGTAATTCCTGTTAGCAGATATAAAATATATTGTCCTAATGTCTAGTGTTGTATAAAATGGCTAGCTTCTAGGTTAGCCACTGAAAGCTTGTGTAACCCATAATATATAATACTATAGAAGAGAGCCGTTCTTTATAACTGTGTTTCTATGAGAAACTGTTACAGCTTTCAAACAGCCAATTACTGAATGAACTTTGGGAACATTCTGTTTAAATGAAGAATTGCCTAAATTTTCTGAATTCTCATATTTGTTAATTAAGTATAAATCAAAAAGTGAGGCTATAAGAATTTGTAATTGTGTTGACTAGATAGGTTAATTTGTGAAAACTTTTATCCACTGAGCTAAACAGACTCTTCTTTTTTGGCTCATCTGGACGTATTATTTGGCCAGCTTAGTTATAATATACAGAAGGTGAATAAGTGAAATTGTAAGATTATTTGAGGATAAACATATTTGTTTTGTTGTCATTATGCCTGCTAATCTCATGTTCCATGTGTTAGTGTCTGTAAATACAAATTGTTAATGTGTTTGACTGCTAACCAAAAGGTTGCAGGTTCAAGGGACCCTTCATAAGACAGGCCTAAACAATGTACTTCTCAAAAAATCAGCCATTGAAAACCCTATGGAATACAGCCTTACTCTGACATACTTGGGGTCATCATGAGTCAAAATCAACTTGATAGCAAATTGGTGTTATTTTTACTACTTTTATCTAAATATAATTAAAAATTAAGAAGATAGTACCTTCGATACTCAATTGAATACTTTGGGAATGTAGTTAATTTCCAGCATATGGATCCATTGGTTGGCTTTTACATGTACTGACCACAGTTGGGTTTTTTTAGCTTTATGTCACCATGTCAATTGTGTAATGAGGGAATGGGATACTTGGATGAAGGTGATTGAGACCTGAAATCCAAGCCAAACTCCACTCTCCATCCTAGGCTATATCTGTTTGGAAGACTGTGTACCTTTAAAAAAATTATTCACTCCTGTATGTGCATCCATCTAATTTGCACAACAGTGAATACAAATGTTAAAAGATCCTGGTTAATTCCACTTTTTGAATTGCACAGTATAACAATTTTATGTGCTCAAAATTCACTGTTTCTAATGACTTCTGAAATGGATAAGGCTTTATAATATATAGTACTTAAATTTAGTATATCAACCATTTTAAACCACCACTTCATATGAGAGTTAATAGTTTTTGGGGTTTTTTTTTAAAGCTTTTTTTTTGTGAATTGAGTGGAGGTTTACAGAACCAGATCATCATTCCCACATTCAACAAATCATAAGCTTTGTATCATTACAATGATTACAATCCCTTCCATGCACCATCAGTTAACAGTACTTATCTCTATTCACTTTAACTCTTGCACTCTTCCCGTGTCTTCTACTAGCTTCATCTTTCCCATGCCAGTCTCCCTCTTGAGTTGTGTATATTGCCTTCCCCATCACCCAAGTTAACATGTTAATAATTTTCTCTTTCCTCCCATCCCTGGTAAACATCATAAAATGTTCCTTTTAGCAAGAAAATCTATTCTTAATTTTTTACAAGAATGGTCTCATACAATATTTATCCTTTTTTGATTGACTGATTTCACGCAACATAATGTCCTCCAGGTTACATTCAGTGAAATTATCGATAGATACAGATTGATTGCTGTCATTTTGCTGAGTAGTTTTTTTTTGTGGTGTTGCTATTTTCTTTGTTTCATATAAATTTCTGGGCTGAGTTCATTTTGATTGTGGGTTTCTTCACTGCTGTTGTTTTGTTGTTGTTCTGTGCCATTGAACTTGTTCCAACTCATGGTGACCCTGTATAGGGCTTCTAAGGAGCAGCTGGTGGATTTGAACCACTGACCTCATGGTTAGCAGTCCAGTGCCTATCCTACACCGCCACACCAGGACACCTGTTTTAATCTTTACTAAATCTTTCTGATTTTCCTCATTATTTTTATGTGAAGGAGTACTAATTTTCTTTGAGGTTACCTTGTAAGTTGTTTTTCCCACTTAAAACCGTCTGTTTTATCACAAAATCTACTTAACTTCCTCGCCATTTGGAAATTCTTTATCTACTCTATTCCCTCTTTCTGCTTTGTAATTAACTTCATTATAAATTGATATGTCTGGTTCCCTGTTTTCAGTATTGCAAGTTTGTTTTGGTGGTGTAGTTAGTGGTTACGAATCGGGCTGCGAACTGCAAGGTCAGCAGTTCGAAACTACCAGCCATTCCACGGGAGAAAGATGAGGCTTTCTGCTTCCATAAGATTTACAGCCTTGGAAACCCTGTACAGGGTCGCTGTGAGTTGGAACCAACTCCATGGCACATAACAACAACAACAACAACTGTTAATGGTCTGTTCCGCAGTCTGCCCCTGGCCTTGTTTTGACTGATGATATGAAGCTTTTCTATTGTCTCTTTCCACAGATTTAGTCAATTTGATTTCTGTATATTCCATCTGGTGAGGTCCATGTGTACATTCGTCTCTTATGGTGTCTAAGAAAGGTATTTTACATGAACAAGTCATTAATTTTACAGAATTCTGTCATGCGTTCTCCAGCATAATTTCTATCACCAAGGCCACATTTTCCAACTACTGATCCTTCCTCTTTGCTCCCAACCTTTGCATTCCAATAACAAGTAATGATCAATCCATCTTGATTGCATGTTTGATCGATTTCAGATTGAAGAAGCTGGTAGAGTTCTTCTATTTCATACTCACTGGCTTTAGTTGTTGGTGTGTAAATTTGAATAATAGTGGTATTAACTGGGCTTCCCTGTAGGCGCATTGATATTATCGTATCACAGACAACATTGTACCTCGTGACTGATTTGGATATGTTCTTTTTGACAATGACTGCAACACCATTCCTCTTCAATTTGTCATGCCCGGCATAATAAACCATGTGGTTTGTCAGATTCAGAATGGCCAATACCAGTTCATTTCAGCTCACTAATGCCTAAGATATCGATGTTTATGCATTCCATTTCATTTTTGACAACTTCCAATTTTCCCAGATTCATAGTTTGTACATTCCGTGTTCCAATTTTCAGTGGATGTTCACAGCTGTTTCTCTTCATTTGGAGTCGTGCCCCATTAGCCAATGAAGGTCCCATGGGCTTTTCTCCACAGGCTTTATTCCATTTGCTTCATTCATGGTCAGTTCTATTTTGGTGAGGCAGCTCTTCCCCAGTTGCATTTTGAGTGCCTTCCAACCTGAGGGGCTCATTTTCTGGCACTATATCTGACAGTGTTTCTCTACTATTCATAAGGTTTCAGTGACTAAATATTTGGAAGTAGTTCGTCACTTCTTCTTCCTAATCTGTCTTTGTCTGGAAGTTCGTCTGAAACCTGTCCACCATGATTGACCCTGCTGGTATTTAAAAGCATAGCTTTCAGAATCACAGCAACTCACAAGCCACCCCAGTACGACACGAATGTTGGAAAACAGAGCTAGAAAGGATAAAAACCAAGGAAATGGAAAGAGGAAGAAGGAGAAATACGAATACATGAATAAAAGCAATGAAAGGAAAAATAAACACACAGAAAACCAGTGCAGTTGTTGTACCCAGAGAGGAGAAAAGTCTCTAGGGCTCCTGATAGTCAAGGAGCTCTTGAGGTGAGTGAAGAGGCATGTGATTGTTGAGTTCCCAGCCTTTGATGGAGTTCCTGTAGGCCTAGGTGTTATCTATATTCAGGGTTCCCGATTCAGAAGCATTTTGTGGAGGCCCTTTATGTTGTTATAGTTTCAGTGTCAGTACAATAGGGCAGCTAGAGGCAGGGTGACTTTTTATGAAGGTTCTTGCCTGTCTAATTCTGGCCTGGAGCCTCTGAGTACCATAGCTCTAGAGCAGAGCCCTCTGGAATCCAAGTGCCAAGGTGGCACAGTAGGCACCTGCCTCACACTGACTCAATTTGGCACAGCTCAGAACTCATGGAGAGCAGGTCCTACACTGGGGGTAAATTAAGGTGGGGGCAAGTTCAAAATTATTGTGCAGTGTATGGCCAACAGTCTATTCACCAGTCAGTCAGTCTCTTTCTTTCACCACCCCTGTTTAGCTTCTCCCAGTTGGCATTCAGTTCACTTCTCTAACCTGTCCTGTAAAGCTCAAGGTTCCAGGATTGTCCTCTGTGTCTGTTTCATGTAGTATCCTGTGTCTTTAACATCTTGTAGAGGGTGTTGGATAGCATGTCTGTCTACTCCGCCATCTTGCTGGAAGTCCAGGATTTTGCAGTATAGTTTCATAGCAGATATTATAAAAATGGATTGTTACGATATTGAAAATGTTTTAATATTTGGTGGAGTAATTTTTGCTAGCAAAGCTTAAAGATAAGGCTGTGTTTTATTCTCATCCTGATCACAAAAGTACATAGATTTAATACAAGAATTTTCTAAACTACATGATGGCACACAGTATGGTAGAAAAAACATTTGTTATTGTTAAGTGTTGTTGAATCAACTCCAGCTCATAGTAATCCTAAATAGGGTTTCCAAGGAGCAGTTGGTGAGTTTCAACCACTAACCTGTGGTTCAAACTGACGTTGGAATCCAGCGCTTTATCCGACAGTGCCAAACCAGGACTCCTAGAAAAAAGCATAGCCTTTATCAAAATGACCTGAGTTCAGATCTCAACTGTGTCATTTAATGGACACAAGATGGGGCACATTAAGATTTTTGAGTCTCATTTTCCTTAAAATACATGTGGAATCAGCCTGCTTTACTTGGTTGTTGTAAAGATTTAAAGACATAATGTGTAAAGCAGATGCTAGATATTCATTATATGTTCACTTCTGCTCCCTCTTCCTCCACCTTAAGACCTAATTTGAGAGCTTACAGATCTTGTTAAACATTTGTACCACCCAAGGACTCCAGGTGCCCTGTTGTTGTTATTAAGGACTATCAGTTCAGACTCATAATGACCCTGTATAGTGTTTCCAAGAAGCAACTGGTGAATTTGAACCACTAACCTTGTGGTTCAAACCAACTCTGTAGCTTAGTGCTTTATCCCACAGTGCCACACCAGAAGTCTTAAAATAAAACTTAATAAATGTTTGAATAATTGATTTTTTATTTTGATAAGGATGAGATCATAACCTTTTCTCCAATTCTGAACAAGGCTACTAAAGTTGTTGACAATGTGCTGCCATAGACCCTAGGTTGTGCAAACAGTTAAGCACTCAGCTACTAACCAAAAGGAACCCAGAGGTTCCTTGTAAGAAAGTCCTGGCAATCTACTTCAGATAAAATCACAGCTCTTAAACACATGGGGGTGCCATGCATCAGAATGGGCTCAAGAGTAGCTGACTTATGCCATGCTATAAAAAAATGTTTGTCCCATCTGTCTAAACCTCATTTGTAAACCTATAGCTGAGAAATAATATTTCAAGTTTAATCTTAACTGAAATTTATGATAAAATGCCGTTTTTAGAGGACAGTAACAGTATTGTCTCAGGATATGTCATTGGTTTCAGATAGTTCCGTTTATTTTATTAGATGAAAAATATTAACTTGTTCTTTTTCAACTTATTTCCATACATAGGCATTAATTCATGGACTAAACAGACATTATTACTCCATTACTATTAACTATCGGAAAAATGAGCTGGAACAGAAGGTAAGTTTACATTTTTATTTTAGATTGTGTTCAAAAAAAATTTTTTTTTTAAATGCTTTAAACCTATTATCAAATACAGGTTTTGAATTTTAATTGTTAATCTCTGCAAAGTCGGTTTGAACTGCAAAGTTCAAAGTCACTCCTTGGAAATCCTGTACAGGGTCACTATGGGTTGGAACCGACTCAACAGCACTTAACAACAAAGAATTACAGCATAAAATAAAGGAATATCTTGTTGGACATATTGAAAGATATATTTGTTAGATGGTAAAACAGGAGAACCCTGATATGGTGTTATAAGATAGCTACTGGACTGGTAACCGCAAGTTCAGTAGTTCAAACCTAACAGCCTCTCTCAGAAACCCTATATAGAGTCATTGTAGCTTAAAACCAATTCAGTGGCACACAACAACAGCAGAGCATGACAAGAAGTAAGAAACAATGAAAATGTTATTCCACTTTGGTTTAAGATAAATTTTAAAAAACTTTCTCCCCTAGTTCTGTGGTTTTTTGATTAATTCATCTTACTCAATAAAATGACTTGATAACTAAATGTCACCCTCTTCTCACTGACTGTCTTATTTTATGACATTTCACATTTAAGACAATAATAAAATCTACTCTCCAACTGTTTTTCATATTACCAATATGCGTCTGGTAGTAATGAATTCCAGGGTATAAGACTGTCATAGCTTAGGTTATGTGTCAACTTGGTTGAGCTAGGATTCTCAGTGGCTTGTCATGTAATGATGTAATTGGGCAGTTATATAATAATGGAATTGCGTAGTCATCCTCCATTATGTAATCTGCTGTGATCATCCACATTTGCATAATTCCAGGTTTACCATAATGGCTTGATCTTTGGAACTTAACCATGTCAGTAAGTGAGAAGAAGGTGCATTGAAGAATTAGCTTTCCAAATTAGAAAAGAATCAATTAGATTACAATTGTGTAATACTTAAAAAAAAATACTGTGCATGCTTGCTTAGAGTTCACTGAAGGTGAATTATTAAGGAAATGTAAGTTTTCCCATATTTAGATCTAGAATTTTATAAATCCCTTTTGGTACCAGGCAGTTTCCAAATTTGTTTACTTTTTTTAAAATTATGTACCATGTTGGTGGATTTTGTTTGCTTGTTTCTACTATATTAGGATTATTTCAGGTGCAGTTTTTTTTTCTTTTTCCTGTCCTCTACTAATGCCAAATATTTGGAGTCCTGGTGTGGTGCTATAGCAAGGGTGGGGATCTTTTTTCTGCCAAAATGTATAACATCATTTGCAGGCTTTACAAAATTATTAACTTAAAAATTAACCTATTGCATGAAGTGACTGGCTTACAAGTTTTCAAGAGGGAGTGTAGTTTCGGAGTATGCGGTGGAAGGTAGAAAATCCTCACTGAATAATTTTCATCTTGTTTTGACGGGTCTGGTGAAAGGAGATGGGATAAGATTCTTATGATTCAACAGTGAGTAATTGTTTTCATGACTAATTGCTACTGCCACAACTGTAAACGTAGAAGTTTTGTAACAAAAAGGGTGGAGTAGTTAATTTTACAGTCCAAGAACAGAGGACCTAGGACCATCAAGGGAGAAGAGCACGAGTGGAATGTGGGACCTTGCCCAGAGAAGCATTGACAGCAGAGATGGGACATGGAGAGGTAGAGCAGCTGTGAGGACTCTAAACTCATGGAAAGAGAAAGGCTGTGTGCTGGTGGCCAGGAGGCAGGCTTGCGGAATGTGCCCTTTGGTTGTTTCAATGACTATATATTCCTGAGTGTTTTTGTGTGCATCCCCCGCCCCCCGCCCCCGCCCCCAACAAAAACAAACCTCAGAGGCAATAGAAGCAAATGCTGTTGAATGACGATGCACGGAGGAGATTGTAATCATTGCAGTGAAACGATGCATGTAAACCAGTGTTCTCCCATGTAAACTATCCCTCCAATTCACAATAAAAACTTGAAAAAAAAAAAATTAACCTTTTCTATTTGGTCAAACATTTAATTAAGTCAGCCCTAATGTTACAGCTGAAACTGTAGTTGCCTTGGTAGAACCAGACCAAATGATTTTTGAGGGCCTTATATGGTCCAAGGAGTCCTGGTGTGGCACTGTGGGTTAATGCTCCAGACTGCAAAGCTATTTTAACTGCAAAGTCGGTGGCTCAAGCTTACCAGCTGCTCCTTGGAAACTATACAGGGTCGCTGTGGGTTGAAACTGACTCCATTTAACAACAACAACATACGTTCCAAGGGCTGAATGTTTCCCACCCCTGCACTATAAGGATGAACACTGGACTGCAAATTCAGTTTGAGCTGCACTCTGCCTAGTGTGGTGCTATGTGTAGTGGTTACGAGTTGGGCTTCTAACCTCCAGGTTAGCAGTTCAAAACTAACAGCTGTTCCATAGGAGAAAGATAGGCTTACTGCTCTCATTAAGATTTAAGCCTCGGAAACCCTGTACAGGGTCACTATGAGTTGGAACCGACTCCACAGCACATAACAACTAGTTCAAACTGGTTATCACAGAGGTGCCTTAGAAGGGGATTCTGGGGCATTTGATGAGAAGGAGCTGTAGTAGGTTGGGCTATCCATGCCTTCCTGTCCCCCTTTGAAGTAGATTACTTCAGTTTTTAACCTCATTTATATATTGGGAAAAGAATATACTAACTATATAAGATTTTCTTTGAAAGAAGAGTTCTGTTTTTTATTGCTATTTTTAAGTTTAATAAAGTTGTGTTTTAAGTCGAATCCACCCACAGCCTTACCTTAAGGACCTCTGTTTTAGCATACTGTTTAATGAAGGGATGCAGGGGACAGTTTCCTATGGGACTGAGGGGAGATGCTACAGCCCTTTGAGTTACTTGCTTACATTCCAAAGTTTATTCCTACTGTACATTTAGCTCATTGCCTGAAGTACAGTTTTCAATACTTATTTTTAACTTTATATAGAATGGGTATGGACTATGAAAAAGACACCAATTAGATATAAACTGTGAAATTTATTCAGAGATTCAGAGATATAAATATTTTGTCAATCTGGTGCCAGTCATTTAGAAATATCTAGCTAATTACGTCAGTTTTTCTTGTCTTTCTTTCATTTTTTCTTTTCTCTCTTATTTTTCCCCTTTGGTATTCTTATAGGCTTAGCCACCAGCCATCCTTGGCATAAAAACTCACATATGTGTGAGTTAATTAATGTTATATTTATGTTCTTAATAACTTAAATCAGCTGCTTTGTGAATAACAAAAGCCTTTCCTTTAATCTTACCCAGCCCGTCTATATACTTTATCCAAGTCCTTCTCTGAGGGTCCCAGTGGATTCCTTAGGTAAGCGCAGTAGGAATATCCTGCTGTTCTTAGGGAATCTTCTTCTGAAGTGGTGGTGGTTGTTTAGTGCCACTCTGTATAGAGTTCTTGAGAAGCAGCTGGTAACTTTGAACTTGCAGTTAGCAGTCCAGTGCGTATCCTACATGCCACACCAGGACTCCTTGTTATTAAGTGCTGTAGAGTTGTTTCCAATTCATAGCTACCCTGTACTGGGCTTCCAAGAGGAAGCAGCTGGTGAGTTTGAACCGCTGACTTTGTGGTTAGCAATCCAGTGCTTATCCTACAGTGCCACCAGGACTCCTTTGAAGTGGTGGTGATGGATGATTGTGTGCCATGTGCTGTGGAGTCAGTTCCTACTCATAGCCACTCTGTTTGGGGTTTCTGAGGCTGTAAATCTTTATGAGAGCAGGAACTCTCATCTTTCTCTTGAGTAACAATGAGCAGATTCAAAGTACTGACCTTGCAGTTGGCAGCCCAACTCGTAATCCACTACGCTGTCAGGCCTCCTTCTTTGAAGTGCTAGGAGGATCCAATTCTCAACACTTAGTTTTAAGTAGCTGATAATTGCAACTGCACCAAAATTTTCAAAGGACCTATTTTCTAGAAAAAGTACCAGCAAAGAAATGAGAGTCACATGTGTAGGTTTTGACAACTTTTTTTTTTTTAGAAAAAACAAACAAACTGGGTTATCCTCATGGGCCTTAGGAGAAGGTAAGAGAACTCAGAGCTTTAGTGTGCTGCAGAGTCTCATCCATGGGTGAATTAGATATGTAGTTTATTCTACAACATAAGATGAGCTTGTTTCTACACATAGCTATAAGCCTCTAAGTAATTAAGGTAAATTTAAAAACTCAGTCATGCACTCCAAGTATATATTTAGATTCTCAGAGCCCATGAATCAAATTTATGGCATACTGGTTCGAATGGTGAAGAACCCTGGTGATGCAGTGGTTAAAGAGTTTGGCTGCTAATCAAAAAGTCAGTGGTTGGAATCCACCAACCAGTCCTTGGGAGAGCCATGAGGCTGTATGCTTCATTAAAGATTTAGTCTTGGAAACCATCTGGGACAGTTGTATACTGTCTGTAGGGTCTCTGAGAGATTGGTAAAATGTAGCCACCATTTTGCATAATTTTATCAATCATTCAAAATAACCCTCCTTTATTTAATGATAGTCCTCAGTTGAATGTTTGTAGAGTGGACTATGGTGAGAACTTTTGAGTAAAACTGTCTGAAGAATCAACTTTTGAGAATTTACACTTCTAAGAGTTTGTATTCAGAAATAGGAATTCAATTCAAGAAGCTTTTGAACCAAGTTGTTTACTTTCACAGTCACTAAAATAGGGCCAAAGAAGCCCTTTTGGTGCTGCAGGGTTAAACACTTGACTGCTAACTGAAAATTTGGTAGTTTGAAACCCATTCAGTGGCCCTGCAGGAGAAAAGATCTGATAATCTGCTTCTGTAAAGATAGTTACTTGTTAAGTGCTGTCAACTTGTCACAGCCTGCGGCCCAGTATAGGGTTTCCTTGGAGCGGCAGCTCAGTTTGAACTGCTAACCTTGTGGTTCACACTGACAGTGCAGTCCAGTGCATATCCTACAGCGTAATACCAGGACTGCTGACTAGAAAATCCTACCAGGGACGTTCCACTCACACATTGAGGCACTATGAATTGAAAGTCCACTCTAGGATTCCTAATTGTAGGACTCCCAATTTTTTGATGTGGTTGCAAACTAGATGAATCTGTGATTTAATTTCTCACTTTCATGGCTTTTCATTTATGACTCTAACAATGAAGACATTTTAAGTTTTTGAATTAATAGAGCAGATTTTAGAATTTGAAAGAACTTAGATTATTTTATATAAGCCCTCAGTATATAGATTTGTAAACTGAAGCTCAGAGAGATTGTTTAATGCAAGATCACTCAATAAATAGAGCATTTACTGCTTTGTCTTGACATTTGAAAGCTAGGCTATATGAAATATTAGAATTCTTTGTAACATAGGAGTTTATATCATTCATTAATTGATTCGAAAAACATCTGAGTGTATGCTATGAATAGATGGTATTCTAGAATGTGCTGATCTTGATATAATCTAGGCAAAGTTTTTGTACTTGAGATTTCTCTTTAATTACAAATAAATTCACTAAAGAAGAAAATAAAAATTTCAAGTGTTAATAAATGTTGTAAAAAATTCCAAAGTTAAGGGAAGAAAGATTACTTTGTAAGATATTGTTGTTTTGTTGTTAAGTGCTGTTGAGTCGGTTCCAACTCATGGTGACCCTGTATAGGGTTTCTGAGTAGCAATTGGTGGGTTTGAACCATCAACATTGCGGTTCAAATTGATCTAGTCGTCTAGTACATTATACTGCAGCACCGCTGCAAAACTCCAGTAGGTAGTATAGAGTGGCTTTTTTAGATAGCATCTTTCTCTAAGGAAGTATGGAAAAATATGCCTTGCAAAGATAAAGAAAATACGGAGGTAGAAGGACAGTAAATGCAAAGGCATGGGGTTGGAACACTTCTTAGATTATGTTAATTTAAATTTAAGAGAATTTTGACCAAATTTATTTGAATTGTTAAATTTATATTTTTAATATCTAAAGCTTCTTGTGAAGTTGTTTGTCAGGACAAATGGATTATTCTCAATGCAGGAAATTAATTATTCTTGATATGTTTTAGATGTTACTAAATTTGCATAAGAAGAGTTGGATGGAAGGTTTAACACTTCAGGACTACAGTGAACATTGTAAACACAATGAATCAGTGGTAAAAGAGATGTTGGAATTAGCCAAGAATTACAATAAGGTAAAATTTACTTCTAACATTTGGTTCTTACAATCTTTGGAATATATATGATTAGATGTTAGGCATTGTATAAATACACATTGTAGCTAAAAATAGAATGGCCTATTTTGTGAGCAGGGACTGGCAAACATTTTTCTGTAATGGTCAGATAGTAAATATTGTCAGTTTTGTGGTGCAGCCAATCTCTGTGGTAACTGTGGAACTCGGCTGCTGTGGTGCAAAAGCAGCCCTGGACACTATTCACATGAGTATGTGTGGCTACATTCCAGTAAAAACTCATTTACTGAAATAAGCAGCTGGCCAGGTTTGGCCCATGGACTATAGTTTGCCATCCCCTGTTATAGCCCATGTAAAATAGATGTACATTTTAAATGTCTTTAATACTTGAAATCAGCTTTCATACTTGCTGCATGTAATTTATTATATTAACTTTTCTGTTTATCATTTAAGAAGTATTTCTTGAAAACCTACTGTGTGGCAGGCACTAGGGCTATGATCAAAAGAAAACCACACAGCGCCCCTGCCCTCAAGGAACTGCCTTTCTGATGGGAACAACAACAAGTGAACACATAAATAAAACAATATACTTTTAATAGTGCTACTAAGAAAGTAAACAAAGAAATATATCAGGAGGGAGACCTATTTATATTGTTGTTATTGTTAGGTGCTGTCAAGTCAGTTCCAACTCATAGCAACCTTATACACAGCAGAATGAAACACTGCCCGGTCCTTGGTTAACATCACAATTGTTGCTACTCTTGAGTCCATTTCTGTTGCCAGTGTGCCTGTCTATCTTGTTGGGGGTCTTCCTCTTTTTCACTGACCCTCCACTTTACCAAGTATGATGTCCTTCTCCAGGGACTGTTTCCTCCTGAAAATATATGTGAAATATGAGAGATGAATTCTGGCCATCCTGGCTTCTAAGGAGCATTCTGGCTGTACTTCTTCTAACACAGATTTGTTTATATTCTTTTGGCACTCCATGGTACTTTTAGTATTCTCCTCCAGTGCTGTAACTCAAATGTATCCATTCATTTATGCTTTTTATTCACTGTCCAACTTTCACATATAAAATTTTGTATCTTAGTCCTCAAACTGACATCTTTGTTCTTCAACATTTTAAAGAGGTCTTGTGCAGCAGATTTGCATAATGCAGTGTGTTGTTTGATTTCTTGACAGCTGCTTCCATGAGTGTTGATGGTTGATCCGAGCAAAATGAAGTCTTTGACAACTTCAATCTTTTCTCCATTTATCTTGATGTTATTTGTTGGTCCAGTGGTGAGGATTTTTGTTCTCTTTCATTGAGGTGTAACCCATACCGAAGGCTGTGGTCTTTGATCTTCATCAATAAGTGAAAGAACAGCCCTGGTGCACACCTTTCCTATTCCATTTGATGTTACCTTTTTCTGTTTAAATGAGCACAATCAAGTGTTCCGGGATACTTACTTCATTTCCCTCCTTGAGAAATGCTGAGCATGTTCTTCCCTTTTGTTTTTCTAACTCCTGGTCTTTGCACATTTCATGGTAATATTTGACTTTGTTTTCTTGAGCTGCCCTTTGAAATTTTCGTTTCAGCTCTTTTACCTCTTCATTTCTTCCGTTTGCTTTAGCATGTCTAGGCTAGAGAGCAAGTTTCAGAGTCCCTTCTTCTTTTTTTGTTTTTTAAAGTTTTTATTGTAATTTGAGTGAAAGTTTATAGGACAGATCATCATTCAACAACTCATCCATCTTGTTTCATTATAGTGATTGTAATCCCCTCCATGTACCACCAGATCAGAATCCCTTCTGACATCCATTTTGGTCTTTTCCTTCTTTCTTGTCTTCTTAATGACTTTTTGCTTTCTGCTTGTATGATGTTCTTAATGTCATCTCACAACTCTTCTGGTCTTCAGTCATAAGAGTCTTAA
The DNA here is from genome assembly GCF_000296735.1 of Chrysochloris asiatica. NCBI lineage: Eukaryota > Metazoa > Chordata > Mammalia > Afrosoricida > Chrysochloridae > Chrysochloris > Chrysochloris asiatica. Next base: position 520,102 of record NW_006408699.1, on the reverse strand, counting down.
TTCATCAAATATATTCTTGAGATCTCTAAATTCAGGCAGGATATGTTTAACGTCATATTTTGGTTGTCATGAACTTGAATTTTCTTCAGCTTCAGCCTGAACTTGCATGTGAACAATTGATGATCTGTTCCACAGATATTGTCAATTTGATATCTGTGAATTCTTTGTTGAGGTCCATGTATATAAATAATTGACTTTCATGTTGTTCATAAGAGGTATTTTCAATGAACAAGTCATTGGTTTTGCAAAATTTTGCCATGCAATATTCTTCATTGTTTTTATCACCAAGGCCATATTTCCCAATGACTAATCCTTCCTCTGTTTCCAACCTCTGCATTCCAATCACCAGCAATTATCAATCAATATGTCTTGATTCCATGTTTGATCAATTTCAGCCTGAAAAAATTTATATAATTCTTCAATTTTATCATCTCTGTCTTTAGTGGTTGGTGAATAAATTTGAGTAATAGTTTTATTAACTGGATATTATCCTATCACAGACAGTGTTGTACTTCAAGATAGATCTTGAAATGTCCTTTTTGATATTATATGCAATGCCATTCCTCTTCACTTTGTCATTCCTGGCATAGTTAACCATTTAATCATGGTCAGAATCAAAGTGATGAATATCAGTCCATTTCAGCTCACTAATGCCTACAATATCAATGTGTGTGCATTCCATTTCATTTTTTACAACTTCCAGTTTTCCTCAATTCCTATTTTGTACATTACATGTTCCAATTATTAGTAGAGCTCTTTCTCCTCATTTTGAGCTGTACCCCATTTGCAAATAAATGAAGGTCCTGAAATCATTATTCTATTCGTGTCATCACAGTGAAGAGGCATCTCTTCCCTAGTTATATTTTGAGTTCCTTCCAATCTGAGGAGCTCATCTTCCTGCACACCAGAATATCTGACAGTATTCTGTTGCTCTTCATGTTTCAATATTCAGTATTAAACTGACTGTATTCTACTGTTTTTTATAAGGTTTTCAGTGACTATGTATCCAGAAGTAGTCTGTCTCTCCTTCTTCCTAATTTGTCTTATTCTGGAACCTCAGCTGAAAGCTGCACACCGCGAGTGACCCTGCTGGTGTTTAAAATACTAGTTGCATAGCTTCTAGCATCACAACACTCAAGCTACCATAGTACGACATAACTCACAAATGAGTGGTGAAATTTATATGGACACTATATTTTAAATGTCATATCTTATAAAAATAATTGTTGTATGCTAAAATATATATGGCTTAGTAATATCTTTGTTCATAGATTTTGGTTCTTTTATATTTCTGAAATTAAAATATGCTTTAGGTATGACTGAAATGTATCTTTTATATTCTACAGCTTTTTAATAAATTAAACTCTCATTAAAAATATAAAATAATTGATTTTACATTTAGACGCAGTACTTACAAATGTATGCATGTGTCTGAAACAAATGTTTTATGAAATAATATTTACCTTTACTATATGTGGTATGTATTTTTTTCTTTTTCCTTTGACTCTATTTTATTCTGCTTCAGTTGTTTGCATACAGCTCACTTATGGGTTGCAACCCCACTGTTTGAAAAACATAATCTCCTGTGCAATTGCAGTGAGAACCAGAGATCCTTCCCTCATATATAATAGTAAAGCAGGAGTAGTAAGACAGTTCATAAATAATCAGAATATTAGGCCAGAATCATTCTGTTCCCTAACACCTTAATATTGAGGTTATCCACAAACCAGCAACATCAGCATTACTTGGGATCTTGTTAGAAATGCAAACTTCCAGACTTACTAAGTCAGACTCTGTAATTTAACAAGACTTGAGTGTTGCATGTTCATTGAAGTTAATTAGATGTTAGTGAAAAATTGCCATAGACAAGTCCATGTAAAGCTGTGGAAGTTGAGACACTTTTACTTTCATCTGAAGGAGAGGGAAGATCCAGGATATTGTCTTTGTGAATAGCAACACTTAAACTCGTCCTTCAAGCCTAGTAAGACTTGGACATTTAGAGGAATGTTTTAAGCAAACTTTTTGAATTTTGCAATCATAGTTAAAAACTAGTATTGATTGTCATATGAAAAAATATTTCCTATTTTAAATTAAACACATTTTACTAAGACAAATATTACCAGGAAAAAGTATATAAAATTGACCATGTATTATAATGAGTATTTTGAGAAAATGGTGTTATGAAATGATGTTGATGGGCCCATTCAAAGTATGTACTTGATGTCATCGCATAGCTGTTCTGTTCTTAGGTCATTAATGTCTAATGCATAAAATCTGTTCTTGAGGTAATCTCAAAATTCAGGTTGAATATGTTTAAGGTCATATTTTGGCTCTCATGGACTTGCTTTAATTTTCCTCAACTTCAACCTGAACTTGCATATGAGCATTTGATGGTCTCTTCTGTAGTTGATTTCTGGTCTTGTTTTGGCTGTTGATATTGAGCGTTTCCACCTTCTCTTCCCACAGATGTAGTCAGTTTGAATCCTTCATATTCCATCTGGTAAATTCCATGTATACATCTGTCTTTATGTTGTTTAGAATAAATTTAAGTATTTACAATGAATTAGTCATTGGTCTTGTAAAATTCTATCATGCAATCTCCAGCATTATTTATGTTACCAAGGCCATATATTTTGTAAACTTCTGAACCATCCTCTTTGTTTCCAACCTTTGCATTCCAATCAGCAGTAATTATGCATCTTGATTGCAAGTTTGATGAGTTTCACACTGAAGAAGTTGATAGAACTCTTCAATTTCTTCATCTCTGGCTTTAGTGGGTGGTGCATAAATGTGAATAACAGTGGTGTTAACTGGTCTTCCTTCTAGGCTTATAGGTATTATCCTACCACAGACAGCATTCATACTTCAAAACAGGTCTTGAAATACTGTTTTTGATGATGAGTGCGATGTTATATTCCTCCTCTATTTGTCATTCTCAGCATAGTAAACCATATGACTGTCAGATGCAGAATGAACAATGCCAGTCCATTTCAGCTCTCTAATGCCTAAGATCTTGATCTTTATGCATTCCATTTCATCTTTGATTTTGCGGTTAATAGTCCAGTGTTTATCCTACAGCACCACACCAGGACTTTGTTCTATCAAGGTGTAAATTGGAATTAACTTTCTGGGAGTGGGTTTGCTTTTGGTTTTTGATTTTTATATTAAACCAATTTTTGTAGATTCATACTTTGTACATTCAGTGTTCTGATTATTAATGGATTTTTGCAGCTGTTTCTCCTCATTTTGAGTTGTATCCCATCAGCAAATGAACCCCTTTGTTCCTCTTGGGTTATTCAGCCATTTTCTGCCCTGCTCATGCAAGTGTTAAAAAACTCTTTTAGTTCTGCTGATAAATGCTCAGGGGCACCATATTTTGCCACTAAACCTTGGCCCAAAGGCACTTAACTCTCCAGTTCTGTTGGTCAATGAACCAAGTTCCACTGCCTCGTAATTCCCAGAGGTACCCCACTCTCCCAGAAAACTTCCTGCTCAAAAGTATTCCACCTCTCTTGCTCCATGGATTGGCAGACCCACCCTAACTACTTTGCTTCATAGGCCCAGAGTCCATGATGCTGCTGCTGTTTCATTGGTGTTGCTTCTCACAGTCTCATGCCATCTCTGATGTTACTGCTCTCTCTGTCTCCTGTGTTTAGGAGATTTTCAGCACAGGGTTCCCAGCTCAGGATGACACATTCCACTCTTAGCTCTTTTTAGTTGTTGTGAAGTTCCCTTTTTTGCCTCCCCACATGGCTCATTTGAAGCCTAGCAGGAAGACAACACTGACCAATCCCTTTGTTAGGGGTCCATATACCATATTTGCATAGTATTACTTACCCTCACAAGGGAGTCCTGGTGTGGTGCTGTGGGCTAATGTAGTCAGACTGCAAAGTCCTTTAAACTGCAAGGTTAGTGGTTAAAGCTAACCAGCTGCTCCTTGGAAGCCCTATACAGGATCGCTATGGGTCAGATTCTGCTGGACTCTACTGACTTGAGGGTACTTAACAACAACAACTCTCAAAAGGGTGCCATGAACCTCATTTACATTATTAATCAGCTATCTAATTCCCATGGTAGGCCATTTAAATAGTTCCAGTCAATCATTTAATGAGTCTTCCTCCAATCCTGATGCCACGTTTTTCTTCATATAACCAGGCTTCTTAGATTATTTGCTCAGCATACAGGTTGAATAAGTATGGTGAAAAAATACAACTTTGTCACAAACCTTCCTTAATATAAAACCATTCAGTGTTCCCATGTTCTGTTCAAACAACTTCCTCTTGTCCAGGTACAGATTCTTCATGAGCACAATTAAGTGTTCTGGAATACTCATACTTAACAATGTTGTTCATAGCTTGTCATGATCCACACAATTGAAAGCTTTTGCATAGTCAATAAAGCACAGGTAAACATCTTTCTGATATTCTCTGCTTTCAGCCAAATTCCATCTGGCATAAGTAATGATATCCCTCGGTCCACAGCCTCTACTGAATCCAGCTTGAACATCTGGAAGTTCTCTGTCAATGTATGCTTGCAGCCGTTTCTCTATTACCTTTAGTAAAACTTTATTCACATGGGATATCAAAGATATTGTCCATTGATTTCCACGTTCCATTGGGTAACCTCTTTTTGGAATGGCCACAAATACGGATTTCTTCTAATCAGTCAGCCAGATAGTTGTCTTCCATATTTGTTGGCAGAGATGAGTGAGTGCCTCCTGTGCTGCCTCAATTTATTGAAAGATTTCAATGTTTATTCCATTAATTCATGGTGCCTTGTTTTTTGCCAATTCCTTCAGTGCACCTTGGACTTCCTCCTTCAGTATCATTGGCTCTTAATCACATGCTACCTCTTGAAACGGTTGAACATGAACCATTTCCTTTTGTTACAGTGACTCTGTGTATTCCTTCCATCGTCTCTTGATGCTGTCTGCATCATTCAGTAATTTTCCCAGAGAACCTTTCAATATCAAAAGTAGAGACTTGAATTGTTTTCTTCAGTTTTCCCAGCTTGAGAAATGCTGAGCATGTTCTTCCTTTTTGGTTTTCTGTCTCCAGATCTTTGCACATTTTGTTGTAATATTTGGCTTTATCTTCTCGAGCTGATCTCTGAAATTTTCTGTTCAGCTCTTGTACCTTCTCATTTCTTCCATTTGCTTTAGCATCTCTACGCTGGAGAGCAAGTTTCAGTGTCTCTTCTGACATTCATTTTGACCTTTTCCTTCTTTCTTGTCTTCTTACTGGCTTTTTGCTCTCTTCATCTATGATGTTCTTGATGTCATCCCACAGCTCTTCTGGTCTTCGGTCTTTAGTGTGTAATGTATCAAATCTGTTCTTCAGATGATCTCTAAATTCAGGTGGGATATACTCAAGGTCATATTTTGGCTCTCATTGACTTTTCATTTTTTCAGCTTCAGTCTGCATTTGCATATGAGTAATTGATGGTCTGTTTCACAATCTGCCCCTGGCCTTGTTTTGCCTGATGATATGGAGCTTTTCCATCGTCTCCCTCTGCAGATGTAGTCAGTTTGATTTCTGTGTACTCCATCTGGTCAGGTCCATGTGTATAGTCATCTCTTATGCTGTCTAAAGAAGGTATTTTAAATAAACAAATCATTAATTTTACAGAATTCTATCATGAGTTCTCCAGCATAATTTCTGTCACCCAGGCCATAATTTTACAACTATTGATCCTTCCTCTTTGCTTCCAACTTTTGCATTCCAGTCACCAGTTATGACCAAAACATCTTGAGTGCATGTTTGATCATATGCAATATGCAGATGATCCAACCTTGCTTGCTGAAAGTGAAGAGGACTTAAAAAAAATTTACTGATGAAGACCAAAGAGCACAGCCTTCGGTATGGATTACATCTCAATGTCAAGAAAACAAAAAATCCTCACCACTGGACCAATAAACAACATTCTTATTAATGGAGAAAAGATTGCAGTTGTCAAGGACTTCATTCTTCTTGGATCAACTATCAACATGCATGGATAGTTGATCAAATGACGTATTACATTAGGCAGATCTGCTGCACATTACCCTTTTAAAGTGTTGAGCAAAGCTTGAGGACTAAGGTGCGCCTGACCCAAGCCATGGTATTTTTAATAACCTCATATGCATGCGAAAGCTGGACAGTGAATAAGGAAGACCGTAGAAGAATTGCTACTTTTGCGTTATGGTGCTGGAGGAGAATATTGAAAGTGCCATGGGCTGCCCAAAGAACCAATAGATCCATTTTGGAAGAAGTGCAGCCAGAGTGCTCCTTGGAGGCTAAGATGGCCAAATTTCATCTCACATACTTCGGACATATTGTCAGGAGGGACCAGTCACTAGAGAAGGATATCATGTTTGGTAAGGTGGAGGGTCAGAGAAAAAGAGGAAGACCCCCAGTGAGATGGGTTGGCAAAGTGGCAGTATTAATGGACTCAAGTATGGCAACAGTAGTGAGGTTGGCCCAGGATCAGGCTATTTTTTGTTCTGGCGTGCATAAGGTTGCTTTGAGTCGGTACTGACTTGATCGCACTTAACAACAACAGAACTCAATCATTTGGTGAGAATGACAAAGACTATGACTAGAAGTGTCATATTAAATCAATCACAGCGCTACACCATTTCTTTGAGTTTATTCTTTGCCTCCAGAGCCTATAATGTAGTTACTGTTATTACTATATAGTCATTGTACTGACTTGATATAATAATCAAAATCCAAAACCAAACCTATTGCCGTCAAATTCATTCCGATTAACGATCTGGTAAGACAGAGTCATGCTGTGTTGTATAGGGTAAACACTGGACTGCTAACCACAAGGTTGGTGGTTCAAACCCACAAGCTACTCCTTGGAAACCCTATAGTGGGTCAGTGTAAGTCAGTATCAACTCGATGTCACTTAGCAACAACAACAACAGAACAAGAGTAGAACTGTCCCATAGGATTTCTAAGGCTGTATTTTTCACTGTAGCAGACGCCAGTCTTTTCTTCTGTGGAGTGACTGGTGGATTTAAACTGCTGACTTTCCAGTTAATAGCTGAGTACTTAACCAGTGCCATCACTAGTCTTCCTTATAAAAATTAATAAAGAAGCTATCTTGCAGTCCACTAGCAGTTACTTTAAGATTGTTAATACGTTAGTATCTTAATAGTGGAAAGGCGTGCTGGTGTGGTGCTATGGGTTAACGTGCTGAACTGCAACGTCAGTTTGAACTACAAGGTTGGCGGTTCAAGCTCACCAACTGCACCTCGGAAACCCTATACAGGGTTACTATGGTACTTACCAACAATAATAGTGGAAAATTAACATGTCATGTAGCAGTTTGTGCTCTTATTTTTAAGCAAAAAGTCCTTACAGATAATCTCCAAAAGCATTTGCTTAAATGGGTGTATAGCATACTATGAACAAAGTTAACATATCACAGAAGGACTCCACCTCCCAAAACTCAAGGAACAGTCATGGAATACGAGAAATGATATCATGAAAACAAAGGCTAAAGGAATAGAAGAGAAAAATAGGCACTGAGTAATTTTTAAATGTATTCAGATAATTCAAGAAAAATGAGTCCATTGGAATTGATATGGTGGAAATTCTTCAAATAGTGTTAATGAAGTGCCATGGGTCCAATCCTTATATATTAAAAGGTAAATTAAATGGTGGAATTTGAGAAACTTGACCATTATCAGAAGAAGATAATGATCCCAAAGGGTTTAATAAAGTTGTTTTCTAAGATCGAGGGTACATCTGAGGGGATTATAATCATATAACAGATCAAATTCCAAGAATTTCTTAGAGCTCTGCAGACCGTGCATGATGGGATAGCCATCTGGGGGTCTTTGTTGATAAACTGTTAAAAACGTTTCTGGTGTGAATAGCCACAAACATTTTCAGTGCTTTTTTGTTGGTTGAGTAAACCGAAGAGCACGAATGCAAAAGCAAATTTTGACGCCAAATCACAGAAGTTGCCATAAACACAGAAGTTCCCTAGTGAGGACACTGCCTGTGCCTGAATTTCATTTGTTTCCACTGTTACCATTTCTTAGTTTTTCCTGGTGACTAGCCAGATTAGAACTATGAATGAAGGCAAACTGGTTTTACCCAGATGGTAAAGGAGATATACTTAAGTTAGGTAAAGGAGAAAATATTTAGGGGCTTGATGGATGATCTGATCTATCTTAGAATGGAAATGTGTATACTCTTTTGTCATAGGGGTGTGCGACCTTAGAATATGCCTAAATCTACAGCTGTCCCTCATTTCCCAGATGGCGTCTATGGCTGGGAGTACTTTTTACCATCTGCACTTCCCAAAGAGTTTGTGAACTCTCTTTTAATTATTGGAAGTGGAAAAACTAATTGGTAAAGTGGTTAAATGATTTAAAAGAAATTTTTAAAAATTTTTGAGTTAGAGCTTTTCACATTATATTTAGCTTTTAAGTGCTTTTGACCTTTTATCTTTTTATATCTGCCATCTTTGATGCTTGCAGTACTCCAGTAGTCCCTAATAACTATTTTGTACAGGATTGGTATCGTGAGCCAAGTTCCAAAACTCTTGCTTCCTTCCAATACTGTACCATTATTGGCATTTGCACAGAACAACTAATACTGAATGGGTATGTAGTACAAACTAATGTGAATTGTTCCATTCATCTAATAAGCTTTCAAGTCGATGAAGTATTGTGTCATAGTTTATGAAAGTGATTTAGAAAGAAAAATGCTTAATGTGTTGCCAGAATTCCTATGTATGTAAAACATTGAGATAGAGGGAGAAGCAATTTCCCAGTTCTGAGATACTTGTATAATAAGTAGCTGAGAATAGGAGTGACATCTGACTCTGAAAATGAACATATTCTCTGTCTAGGGGATTCTGGATTTGGAATGTTAACTTTTATTTTTTCTTCTTTCAGGTTTATGAATCATAAGTGTATTTCCTAATGATGTATTATAAATAAGTATCCTCTAATAATTATTAGATAAAATACGTATTCACCATCTTTTCTCTTTAGGCAGGTTCTACAGGGGAAAATTCTCTAGATAGTTTGTCCATTTATAAAATTAGACACTTGCCATCTTTGCTCATTTTCAAGTTCTCTGTTTACAAAACTATTAAGAAGGTGTGAAATGCAGCCAAACTTCCCAGTTTATGGGAAGTGCCTGATGATTGCCTTTCCTACATGTTCATTGTTTACACATGAAGAAATTTGGCAGCTGTGAGATTATTAAATTTAGAGTATCCAACTCTAACCCTTCCTGGGATTTTGGTTTTCTGCTTTCTACTACCACCATCTCACTTCCTTTTGTAACCATCTTTGCGGTAAAGTATTTCATAAGGTCATTACATTTTTCTTAGTTTTCCATATGTCGGGAGTGAATTTATTCCATTGATATCATGAATAAATAGTCCAGGAGTTCATCTGATGCAGTCTTGTTTTCAGGAAGTAACATACCCAAATTGTTAAAAGGAAATTCCTAAACTAGTTGTTATGTACCTTTGAGTTGATTGCAACTCATAGCAACCCTATAATAGGAAACAGTAGCAATGCCCCATAGGATTTCCAAGGCTGTCATCTTTAAGCATTGTACCTGAAGGTCTGTTTAAATCGCAAGGTTGGTGGTTAAAACTCACCAGCTACTCCCTGGAAAACCTAACAGGGTTGCTTGTGAGTCAGAACTGACTCGAAGGCACTTAATAACAGCAGTCTTTATGGAGGCCCACTGCCATATCTTTCTCTTGCTGTGCTTCTGAACTCCCAACTTTTATGTTAGCAACCGAATGTTTAAACTTAGATTTCCCAAAAGATTTTGTGGTGGTGTAGGGGCAGTGGTTGGATTAATCTAAACACTAATTATTTCAAAATTACTCTCCTAGAAAATTTATGACTGTACACATTAGAGCTCTATAAAGAGTAGAAAGTAGCTTACATGTATTGTTTTGATTGATATAATTTTTTATTTGATTTGGTTTTTAATTAAGGTAATCTTTTTGCTTACCTTTAATCTTTTTGAGCCCTGGTGTGGCGCTGTGGAATAAAGCACTAGACCGCAAGGTCAGTTTGAACCACAAGGTCGGTGGTTCAAACTAACCACCCACTCTTTGGAAACCCTATACAGGCTCACTATGAATCAGAACAAACTTGATGGCACTAAACAACAAAAACAATAACCATCTTTGATTAGAAACTTTTCAAATTGCTCTTATTTTTTATTACTACTGAACATCACTCATGTAGAGCAGTGAGTTTTTATTCAGAATACTTATACAGTCCACATCTACTGAGTCAACCAACTATTGATCAGAAATATTCCAGGAAAGAGGAGATTTAAGTGGTCAAAGCAGTCCTTCAAAGGCTAAGAGGAAGCATCAGAGGACTTTGGTATCCTCAGGGGTCCTGGAACCAACTCCCCCCAGATACTGAAGAATGACTATATTACTTTAGAGATTTAAATATGTGAAATTATTAACAGAAAACCATATGGTTTGTAAATTGGAAGAAAAAGTCAGCAGCTTTTGTACTTAGCATTGCTGATCGTTAGACAGGTATTGGGTATGCATAGGCTGTGTTCTCAAAAAGGGAAACAAAGAAATGGGACACTGAGGGAGAAACTTTAGTGTATAAAAAGGAGAAAAAGGCATTGCCATAAGTACCCCAGGTGTTTCCGGTTTCCAGTTTACTCATTCCTCAAACAATTCATTAATGATTTCCACTTTGATACATATTTCATAAGTCTGCTCCCAAAATGAAAGTAGTAATAGTTTTCATTACCTGGAAGTTATTCTGAAGGCGAACAAAATTACTTTTTAGTTAAATAAATTCTTAGAATAAAATTGATCTGGGTAAAAACCATGACAGTTATCTTTGGTGATTAAGCTGCAGTGGGGAAACGTAGACTTAGAATTTGAAACTTTTGTCCTTTGTGTTTCATTCACAGGCTGTAGAAGAAGAAGACAAGATGACACCTGAACAGCTGGCAATAAAGAATGTTGGCAAGCAGGTGAGGTATACTGTAATAGGTTAGCAGTTGCATCGTAACATGCTTTTGTAGTGTTAAAACTATATTAGGGTCTATGTGATTTTCCCCCGTATCTGTTGACTATATTTTTCTTCTGCCAAATAAATCTGATGCTAATTTTTAAAATCACGGAATTATTTGATGTCATAATATCTTTGCAGTCTATAGAAAAGTAAATCACAAGAAATAATTCCAGTGGTAAAAATTATACTTAAATTATACTTATGAGATATTACTTTTAGTAAAAATAGTTTACTTAAAATTAATTAGGAAACTTGTATCCTGAGTTAATTTTCCAAGTGTTATTTTTACAATAGATCAATGAAAATAATAAAATGTTAGATTTGTTTTATATGTAATCATTTTTTGTTTGTTTTTAATGCTGTGCTATGTGTTACATATGCCTGTGTTGTACATAGGGTCACTAAGAGTCAGAAGCAACTCTGGACCTTACAATAATACTTTACCAATATATAGGCATCAATATGTAGCTAATATTCCTGAGAAAATGTAGAGCCCTGTTGAGTTATACTGTGTAAAGAGAAAGTGTTTTAAAGATTTGCTCTTTATCAAGATGAAATATATATATTTAGTCTCTATTATCTGAGGGTGGGGGCAGCACATCAACTAATTAAAGGAATCTACAGATTAATTAGACTGTTTTTAAGGAATGTTGATTACATTTTTTTCTTTTCATGGAACATGGTTATCATATTGCTGATGTTGGCAGAATCCTGATATTTCCGATGCAAGACACTAAGCTGTCGTTGCTTTCAGCCAGCCTACCATATGCTCTGATCCCATCACATCTCATAAGCTATGTAGGTTTGGGCCAGGACCATTCTTGGATGGAAAATCTCTAAGAATCACCCAGCTGCCACAAGAAGTACTGTAGATAAGTGAGGGAAGTGTGTTATCAATTCACCATAAAATCAGTTACTCCAACAGAGCAGTAGGGGCAAAGTTCTGGTTTAAATATCATAAATTTTACTACATTTTTAATTACATTTTAAACATAGCAACAACAGCCCCTCAAAAACTGAAATACAGTTCATCTTATGTATGGTCACCCTTGTTTTTTTCCACCCCTTATTTTTAAGCTAATAATGTAAGTAGATCATTAGTTACTAACTCTTGAATCTGAGAGAATTCAGTAACTTTTTTTTTAATATGAGTATCTTTACAAATTGATATTTAAAAAAACAGTTTCTGGATTTTTCATGATATGCAGTTAAACCTTTTCAGTAATAGAATGTTTTTCTTTATTAAATTTCCACCACTCTGCGTGTTTACATTATTGTTTATTTGGTATGTGCTGCATTTTGTATGTTAATACAGATTTTATTTAACAGCAAATTAAAGATTAAATTAAAAGAAAAGTAAAATGATGACAGCTTAATCATCATCAGAATAATTTTTTTAAATATACTACATCCCTGATTTGCCCTTTGTGGCAAAAGCAAACAATATTTATAACTGAATAGCTAGTATATTTTTATCTTTCACCTAATATGCCCTGATTTGTCCTGTTTGGAAGAAGCAAAAAATATATATATATATCTGAATAGCTAGTATATTTTTATCTTTCACCTAGTATCCCCTGTGGCCTATTTCTGGAGTTAAAAAAACAAATTGATAATGTGGAATAATCACTTAAAATTATTTGTAGCGTGTTGAATATGTAGATTGTTTAAAGAAATCAGTGTATTCAAATGGTGTTATAGAAAAGCACAGCCAAGAAAATATTTAATGAGGAACAATTGTTTCAAGTTAGAGATCTTTAGTATTTTAACAATACTCATAAGAAAATGTTTTAGTTCAAATTTTTAAAATTGTGTACAGTATATATTGTATACTGAAATACTGTATTCATCCTTAAATATAAATATGAATTAAACATTTTAATTTAAATTCCTTTACTGTAATGCTTTTTTAAGCTTCAATTTCAACTCAAGTTATTTCAGATATAGATTTTATTAGGCTTAAGTTAAAGAATTACACCTATATACATTTCATGATGTATTTCTTCAAAACACCTTTGTGTAAAGCATTTGTTCTTAACATTTTAGAATTGATTTACATATTCTGAAGCACAATGACTTTTGATCCAAGAGTTTTTTTGAATCATTTAAAGCAATATTCCTATAATATCAAAATTATATAGGATCCTGATTTCTACTAACATGGAGGCAAAGTGAGGAAACTTCACAGTAGATTGTTAACTATTAGTATATCTGGTTTACATAAAGTACCCCATGGCCAGTCAGTAATTGTTAATGGCAGAGAATAGACACATAGATATGATGTTTTTTGTTTTTTCTTTTTTATGAATGTATTATTGTTGTTGTTAAGTATTGTCTAGTCAGTTCCGACCCATAGCAACTCTGTATAGTGTTTCCAAGGAGCAGCTGGTGAGCATGAACCACCAACCTTGCAGTTCAAACGGCTTTGCGTCTGATGCATTATTCCACAGCGCCACCCCAGGACTCTGAATTCCTTGTTAATCTTTACAGTCTCTGTTACAGAGTCATCGGTTGCATAGTCATTGATTATGTATGTCAGTCTTCTATTGTATCTACTAGTGATAATCATTAGTTTTCTTTCTTTTTCATTTAGGATCCTAAACGCCATTTGGAGGAGCATGTGGATGTACTCATGACTTCAAATATTGTCCAGTGTTTAGCAGCTATGTTGGATACTGTCGTATTTAAATAAAGCAATGTAAAAAAGCTAATAGTGATACTTTCAGTATATATTCCTGTATTGTTCCTGTTGCTCAAAATCAAGGGACCTGTGAAGGTGTATTTGGTTAACTGTAAGACATCTGGTATCATTTGCAGCACTCTAACACCTTCAGTCTCAGTTGTGCAATTACTTCTTTTTCTTTAGTCAGGGTCTTTGCAGATTCCAAAGTTGTACAAGAATACATCAAAGTGGACAAATTTTATTAAGTTCCCATTTACTATTTGAATAAATCAGTAACACAAATATATTTTGATTGTTGCTTACAAAATAAAATACATTTACAATCTATGTCTCCTGAGGTCTTTTTGGCACTGGGTGAAATTGACAGTGCTATTGAAGTCTCATACAAAGACGTTTTCCTTTGCATTTTAAGATCTTATAATACATTTTAAAAAATCAAGGTAATAAAGCTTCACAAATTTTAAATGGTTGCCATTATTGAGTGGCTACTTCAAGCGTGGCAACAGTAGTGAGGTTGGCCCAGGATTGGGCAGTGTTTCGTTCTGCTGTGCATAGGGTCGCTATGAGTTGGTACCTACTCAATGGCACCTAACAACAAAAACAACAACCACCACCACCTCATTAGCGAATGACCTAAAAAAAGTGCTGACATTTTGTTTAAACTATTTGCCATAAATTAGTATCATATGCTCAATATTTTGTTAATATCTTTCTGGATCTCGGAGTTTAAAAGGAGGCTTCAGAAAGTTGATGGAAAAGTGGAATTAAAAATGCTAAAATTTTTCCATCAACTTTGAAGGCTCTCATAAATAAGATAAAAAGGGGGACATGTTAATTCATATATTTTAAAAGACTACATGGATGAACACTTAGAAGACACCTACTTTTCTTATAGGAAAATAATTTGGTTAATGCAATTTTCACAGACAACCTATCTTCAACCTGCTTCTAAGTAGCTATTCCCGTTAATGCTCACAGCATAGAACTGTATTGAGATATCCAAAGGAGTATGACAAAACAGTATAGACAAAAGTAAATATTTAATTCGAGTCTGCATACTTTCTTATTAGAATGTTTCTAAGGCTTTATTAAGGGGAGGTATATTTCTGCTTTTGTGTTGTTGTTAACTTGGGAACTTTAGACTTAACCTACTAGAAGTGGTATGACTGATGCAATAGTTCAAATTACTGCCCTACTTAAACAATTGTAGGCCTTACTGGCTGTCTAAGAAAAAGTTCCCAGAAATTAAAAATGGAAATGACTTAAGTTTCCTATATGTTTGTGCCTTTTTCAGTAGAATAAGGTATTCTGAGCAGGTCTTGTCCTCTGGTTTCTTCTTTAAATATAGTGATCAATTCTGTGCTTTATTTAGGACATGTATATTTACTAATTCAGATTGTCAGAATTACTACAGCTAACCACCTCCCATTAAACTATAAGTGGAAGCTAGTGGAAGTTTTTCTCTTGTTGAATTTAAACAGGTGTGCAGGTTAATTATTTTGATGTATGATTTTTCCCTTTACAAATTAAGGCTGGATAACGTATTTCACAGATATTGCTGATTATAGAGCTAGTCAATACTTTTTTCATAAAATTCCCTCAGAAGAAGGCCTTCATAATCCAAAGGTTATTTTCAACATTCAGATGGAAAGTATGTTTTTTCCCCCAATTAGTCCCCTGAGAATATTCATGACTGAATCCAGTGACAGAGAAAGCTTGTGCAAACCCTGTCCTTTGCCCTTAATTGGTTGCCTCATTTTCCTGGACTACCTACAACCACATACTATTCTCCCGCATATTGGAGACATACCCAATTTCAGAAACTTATCAAAATCCCTCCAAGCAAAAGCCTTCATTTTCCTTGTAGATTTCAAGATGATCAAGATCAGGATACTCTTAAGAAAAGGTTTGGTGAACACCTTTGTCTGTAGACATATTTAACAGCTATTTTAGCAGCAGTCTAAAACTGGCCCCAGGCCCAGTTAGGTAGTGACTTGGTTAATCCCAAACTCAGCAGTTTAAGGTATTTGTGCATATGTGTGTAAGTGAGCATCTTTGTTTATCCACCCACCATGCAGAGTTAAAGCATCATAGGAACCCAAATTCCTACTTGCTTATAGTGCCGAAATGTCCACGCTTTGCTCTCAGACTAGAATGGGGCACTGAACACTCGAGCCTCACTATTCTAAGTGATATCTGCCTGATCCAGCAGCATCTCAGTTTTCTGGGAATTCCTAAATACAGAATCAAGCCCCATCCCAAACTAGAGTCTGACCAGAAAAGTAGAATCTGAATTTCAACAAGATCCTGGAGAGGACTGTATGCTCCACTCCACAGAAGTAAGAGAAGGTGTGGAAACTAAGGCTGATGAATGTCTTTGTTTTTCTTCATGAACACCTGGATGAATCTTAACTATTCTGTGTATACACTCATGGCTTAGTTTGTTTTTATGTGAGGAACCACAGAATTTGGTAATTATAATCCAAAGCAGGCAGAGCACACATTTATCTCCTAATGCAATTCCGTAACACCCTATTTCATTTTGGCATTCTTCGTTTTTTTAAAAAAGTCAATTCCGGTGGCAGAAATGGCAAAGCCTCAAAAGCCTAGATAGAGTCTTCCTTTCTTGCTATATATACACTTAAGGTTTTCTGCCCCATTGTGATGGCAGAAGTGTGCCTTCCAGAAGCAGTGGAAAGAGGGGCACTCGGGGGCAGAAAAATTAATGATCCAAGAAAGGGGAGGAAGGGGAGAATGGGCAAAATAAGGCCAGAGCCGCTCAGGAGGTGACTTGGCAATGGAAGGTGAAGGGCAGAAAAATGAACCAAATAATGCCCTACTCTCCCCTCCCCCACAGCCCAACGCCTCAACATTGAAGCCTCTGCTTGTTTATGAAGCTTTTTGGCCAGGAGCTGGGGTTTGCTTATGAAAGGAAAAGCGGGTCTGGCTTTATTTTTCTCCTAGAAAACTGTCTCGGCTAGAGTCTGGGACATCTGGTCATCAACCTGTCCAGTTCAACGCCTCCCGCGCTGGGCCTTCTCATCGCCCTGCTGGAGGCCGCAGCTGGCGCCCTCTGCAGTCAAGGCACCCAGCCCGCCTGGGAGGCGCAATTTGGACAGAGCTCTGGCTTTTGGGTTCACGGAGGCACCCTTCTAAAAATGCACTACAGCGGCGTAGCTGCGGGGCGACACAGAGTCTGGTTAATCCTGGGACAGTACCCAGGACCTACCCAATGCTGCCAAGGCTGTTCCCACTGAGGGAGCTGCTTGGGCACGGGGATGGTGGACGCGGTGGCTCGAAGGTAGAGGCTCCACCCGGCTGAGGTGCCAGGGAGTGCTTCCTGCCCAGGAAGAGTGGGTCTCCCTTAGGTTTATACTAGGCGCTGCTCACCCTGAGTTCCGGTCTCCCGGGTGACAGCTTCATCTCGAGCTCGTCAGGATGCTGGGGAGCCCACACTACGGCCACTTGGCAGACGTTAGACAATGAGTTAGGATCCGGCGCGCGGTAGCGGGCTTGGGTCGAGCGGTGGGGTGGGGTGGAGTAAGAGGTGGCCTCTCGCGCTGTCGCTGGCCTGGCAGCGCTCCGTGCGGAGCCCTGCCGAGGTGACTCCGGGGCGGCGCACCTCCTCATTCTTGCACCGCTCGTGTCACGGGGAAAGTCGCCAGAGGGCAGGTTGACGGGTGCTGGGAGCACAGGAAGCAGTTTTGGGCGGATGAAGCTTCCGTCGTTCTTGGCCCTCTGATCCAGGCCGAGAGCTAGGCTGCTCTGCAGAATCACTACTGGGATATCTCTCTTCTCCCTACACCTCAGAGATGTTGGGAACCTTGTGCTGTTTATTTGCATCTTTTAAAATGGTTCTATTCTCTTTTTCCTTAGATTCTTCCTCCTACAAAAATTACTGGCATGGGTTCTTTCTTTCCCCTCCAGATTATATAAACATTAAACACGCGCACACACATTCTTCAGTAATGATCGCTGTGTTGACACCGCTTCCACTCTGTCTCCCCAGATCAGCACTCCTGGCGAACCCAATTGCACGGAGACTCGGCCCTCTCTTTTCCTGGCGAGGCTTTTGAATCTGCCAGTACCTCAGAGAGAAGGAAGTGCAGTAGGACGGGAGGGATGCATGGCGCCTGCTCCCTGTTAGATGCTCTTCAGATACTCTGCAACCAAGCTCACTATTAAAATATTTAGTAAAGACCCCGTAAACATCACTGCAAATACACGAAGGCACTTGAGTCCGACAGCTTATAATTATTTCAAAACTTAAAAAGGAGATCATAGATTGTCACTGTTTCTGTGCTCACCCAAGAAACCGAACCTTCCCAAGGTGGGTGGATGGGTGGGTGAGTTGCTGCCTTCCGTTCCCACTCCCCCCTCCCGCTCACTTCCATCGCTGGGGCTCTCAGCGGCGGTGATTTATTTATTTAGGTATGTGGTTAAAAACCGAGGAGGGGGCCGCGAGGACACGCAGGACCTGATCACAAAGGACTGGCTCAGGTGTTGTGTACTTCTGTACCAACTGGAAAAGACAGACTCTGGAACTTTTACAGGGCGAGAAGAGGCCACCGGCTCGTGCTTTGTATACTTTGCACTTGAAATCGTTACATTCAACTGAATATTTGGCTCATTCAGATCCGAAAAGTCTCCTAGCATCGTCAAATCCTTTCCTCCGCCCCTCGGTTCGAAAAGGAGGGAGGGGGTAGGAAAATGTTTAGTAAATTGCACATCTTTTGAATCCTACTAAAGCAGTGGTCATAAAGCTTAAAGGTGACACAACAGGGCTCACGTAAAACCAACACATATTCCCCACCCCCACCCCCAAGCCAACAATAAAATCATCCCCTTCAATTTGCCATGATCGTCGCGACCAGGAGCCAGGTGATTATCCTAATTAATGTCTATCTAATTAAATTACTGTCAGGAGTTAACCAATGGCAGGAGCCGTTTCATCGGCTGCACAAGCAGCAAGATCAAAAGTGAGCCTTTTCTGATTGCTGCATAGTGTCAATTGGCCAATCTCTTCTCCCAGAGAAAAAAAAAAGTAAATCAAACCTTTGAGAAGCATTTGCTGGTGGAAGTGCTTTCGGTCTAGTGAGGGGGTCTGTGGATTTCTAGTTTATGATAAACAGGACTTTAAAAACCAGGGACGGGAGGGCGAGTGTTCAGGTTCTAGAGCTATGCAGCTGGAGCACTGCCTTTCTCCTTCTATCATGCTCTCCAAGAAATTTCTCAATGTGAGCAGCAGCTACCCACATTCAGGCGGATCTGAGCTTGTCTTGCACGATCATCCCATTATCTCGACCACTGACAACCTGGAGAGAAGTTCACCTTTGAAAAAAATTACCAGGGGGATGACGAATCAGTCAGATACAGACAATTTTCCTGACTCCAAGGACTCACCAGGGGACGTCCAGAGAAGTAAACTCTCTCCTGTCTTGGACGGGGTCTCTGAGCTTCGTCACAGTTTCGATGGCTCTGCAGCAGATCGCTACCTCCTCTCTCAGTCCAGCCAGCCCCAGTCTGCGGCCACTGCTCCCAGTGCCATGTTCCCGTACCCCGGCCAGCACGGACCGGCGCACCCCGCCTTCTCCATCGGTAGCCCCAGCCGCTACATGGCCCACCACCCGGTCATCACCAACGGAGCCTACAACAGCCTCCTGTCCAACTCCTCACCGCAGGGCTACCCTGCGGCTGGCTATCCCTATCCACAGCAGTACGGCCACTCCTACCAAGGCGCCCCGTTCTACCAGTTCTCCTCCACCCAGCCCGGGTTAGTGCCGGGTAAAGCGCAGGTGTACCTGTGCAACAGGCCCCTTTGGCTGAAATTTCACCGGCACCAAACGGAGATGATCATCACCAAACAGGGAAGGTAATGTTACATTCTTAGCTGCTGCTGCTCCCGGGACGGCCCGGGAGCCAACGCTCCCAGGTTGTGACCGCCGCGGCAGCGACGATTTGTTTTCGGGAGTGGAGTGAAAGGCGCTGTGGTGCGCCGTTGAGTTGGCTACTATTGGAAAAGGGGAAAGTGGAAGGGATGATCACCGCAGGGCTGGGGGAAATGTCTCAATGTGACCAGGGGATCCCACTCTAGGGAGATGGTCGGGGAGCCCCGCCAGTGCCCGGAGGAAGGCGAGAGTGGGAGCCCGGGCGGGCGACCGGGCACTGTTTGCGGCCCGGCGGTGGGAGGGACGCAGTGCTGCACGGTTGGACGAACTGGTAGATGCGCGGTCGCCAACCTCTCTCTCCACCTGGGCAGGGATACCTAACAACCGCCCACTCCACCTCACCCACCTCACCCGCCTCTACCCGCCCCCCCGACTTTGGCCCCACTTTTTTTCTTCCCCACAACCCTTTTCTAACCCAGCAAACATTCGCTTATCTACGTTGCGAGAACAAGTTTTGCTTTGCTATCTGGCGCCGCGCTTCTTGCATTTAATCTTTAACATTTATATTTCTGTTCTCCTTGTTTTCCTCCTTCCTCCTCCCCCCTCCTTTTAATTTAAATAGGCGCATGTTTCCTTTTTTAAGTTTTAACATTTCTGGTCTCGATCCCACGGCTCATTACAATATTTTTGTGGATGTGATTTTGGCGGATCCCAATCACTGGAGGTTTCAAGGAGGCAAATGGGTTCCTTGCGGCAAAGCGGACACCAATGTGCAAGGCAAGTCCTTCCAATTAACACGTTTTCCTGACACTTATTTAGGTGAGAATGATTAATTAAAGCCTTTGTGGACTGGCTCGAGCGACTTTTAAAACGATCGGCCAATGACTTCTAAAAGGAAACGAAGGGAAAAGGGGACAGACAGAGCAGTGAGAAGGGGAGGATTATGCAAAAGCTATTTTAATCACCCCCCAGTTAATAGGAAGAAAGCGCGGCCTAGAAAAGCCCCAGTTAATGGGCCTTACTATGTGTGTTTGTGTGTGCGCGCGCGCGCGCGCGTGTGTACACGTGTGTGTGTATGTGTGTGTGTGTGTGTCCGATGCGGTAAGGAGTTGGGACTGGGCAGTTCCGGGGCCATAAGTAAACAACAAATTTCTTTCTCTAGGAAATCGGGTCTATATGCATCCGGATTCCCCCAACACAGGGGCTCACTGGATGCGCCAAGAAATCTCTTTTGGAAAATTAAAACTTACTAACAACAAAGGAGCTTCAAACAACAACGGGCAGGTCAGTGACTCATGCGTTCTCTCATTATCTCTCTCACATGCACTCACTCACCACACCCGTCCCTCCCTAATATCCAGTTAGTTTAAAGGAGCATGTGAAACTAGATATATGTTAAGAAGATTTTTTAATTTTTTTATTTCCATCCTCTAAAATAATATTAAATCTATGCAGTTGTTCTCCTCCTCCCACTCTTACTCCAGTCCAATCCTTGGGGTTCCTAACCTTCCCAAGTAAAAATACTAGATTTAGAGAAGGAAACCCACAAGATCTGCAGGTTGGGAGAATCTTTGTTTCTTCTTAAAGGAAGGGCTGGGAGAATCAGAGGTCAGTTCCGTTTTCCTCGGGTGTTCGGCGGATCCGAGATCTCCGAGGTGCGAGGGTCGGTCTGCTCCCGTTAGCCTAGTCCCGCTGCTGTGCAGGCGCCGGGGCGGTGGGCTCCGGAAAGCCTGCCCTGCGCGCCCAGCTTCACGCACACCGACTGAGTTAACGCGCCGTCCGTCGCTCCCCTTTCTCCGCCGGACAGATGGTGGTTTTACAATCCTTACACAAGTACCAGCCCCGCCTGCATGTGGTGGAAGTGAACGAGGATGGCACGGAAGACACAAGTCAGCCTGGCCGTGTGCAGACCTTCACCTTCCCCGAGACTCAGTTCATCGCGGTCACCGCCTACCAGAATACCGATGTAAGGAAACCGGGGGGCTGGGCGCGCCGTGGGCCTTCCCCTGGATCTCTCAACGTCTCCCGCAATCCCTGCATCGGGCACAAGCAGCTCAAACAGCAACAGAAGCCGGCTGTGCCGCGTTTTTAAACGCAGGACTAGGGGCCTAAAAGGCACGCTTGCTAAATATCTAGCCGCCGGGGGAAATGCTTCCTATTTACTTCCGACGCTAGTTACCCGTCCCACCTTTGAGGCATCCAGGATTTCTAGGGCCTATTCCTCATTAAGTTTGAATTTTACCCTCAAATTAGAACAGAATAAAACCTACTCTTTTTGTTGTTGTTGTTGCTCAAGTTCCCGTTTTAAAACAAGCATATCCCCGCTCACTTCTACCTCTTCTTGTATTTTATGAGTGAAAAGCTTTGACATTATCTAAAATAATAAAAAGTAAAAAATAACCTTAGAATTGATAGCTGAAATGAACAAACATCAGTGTTCTGGGAGATCAAAAGAACATCCACATTCATATATGTAAATACGATAAATAAAATTACTTGGTGCTATGGAATGAGTTTTATAGCACTTGAATCTCTTCAGCATTTGTAAGTTTACAAAAACTGATTGTAGCTGCTATTGATTTGTCTAGAAGTGATGGGAGTTGTTTTGTTTTACTTAAATGAAGGTATCAGAAATGAAATCATGCTTTTAACACAAGTTAAATCTGATTTTAAGATGCACTTGCGGATTCTTCTGGATCTGAATCAAATGGTACCAACTTTTAAAACAGGCAACATTTGGTGATGAATTTAGGTTTCTCTTAGAGATTTTTGTCTAAATGCTTTGTGTATAAAAAGCATTTTTAAATCGTATATTTGAAGGAATTTAGAACACATAGGAGAGCTGACTAAAAGCAATCCTTTAGTTTTAGACATCATTAATTTGTGAACTCATCCCTCATAACTTTTGTGACACTTTCTCTTTGTCCTTCACATCCATTCTCTCATCTTTTCAGTTAGGGAAACCTTGCTATTAATGAAATTGTAGTCTCTTAGCTCCTGTAAAAAGTAGCAGATGATATATTCTCAAGCACACAGTCCTGCTATATAGAAGTGGAGATTATATTTTTCTCTCTCTCTCCCAGATTACACAGCTGAAAATAGATCACAACCCCTTTGCAAAAGGATTTCGGGATAATTATGACACGTAAGTAATTTTGCACCTTCCTTCTCAAGTAGCTGTGGAATCTGGTTAAAGGTGGGAGATGAGTTGTTATGTATAATGCTTTTGTACACTAGAATATGTACAGACAGATTATGTGTATGTGTGAGGTTTTCCTTTTCCTTTCTGTTGACTTCTCTCTGGTGATCTTCTGTCTTGGTTTGGGTCAAAGTTTCCTGTACCTATTTTTTAGCTTTCCTATGAATTATCAAGTTGTTGCTTGGTTGGTTGGCTGAGAAAGCTGCCCCAATTCCAGGGTGCGGGAGTTGTATGTAGCGCTGCAGATGCTCAGCTCAGATTGTCTGTGTCTGAAACTGGCCCGATTCTGCCTGAAAGTGCATGTGGCTCTGGCAGTTGTTAGTTTCCTTGGCATATGTGACTTTTATTTACCCATTTCCAAGTTTTGTGTAATAGTGTTTCCTGTGCAAGTTTACTAAGGACAAAATGTAAAATATGTACCCACCAAAGGCAAGTTCATGAACAGAACCGCTGCTACAGTCATTACTGGCTCTAGGAAGGACTCAGGAGCTCGTGCTTCCTTATACCTTTTGTATTTAAGTGTCTTTTACTTAACATGTTGGTTCCCTTTTCTCCAAACTTCCTTGATTATCTCCATTTGTTTTTTCTCAAAAGGCTGTCCTCTGGGGTCAACAATAGGTGAAAACTGAGTGCTTTCTGGACTTGTTTTAGCATTGTCACTCAGGGTCCAAGCACAGTGCCTGAGTTCAGATAGTGTTATGTAGCAAAAATCTAAAACTGAACTGGGGTTCTCTACTTATTTGCTGACCAAAGAAAGGAAAGGGTACATGAATCTTAGTTGAACAGCTTGCATTGAGTGCCTAGGACAAAGCTATAAAGTTGAAACAGCCTTTGAGTGAGAATAGATTCAATATATAGAGAAATAGAGATTTCATCTCTAGGCATATACCAACCTTCCCACCTGATGTTTTAAACAAACTCAAAAGACAGTCATTGATATTACTGCTTGTAATCATTTTATGCATCACTCATATGTAGTCCAGAGGAAGCAAGCCTCTCAATTAGATCCCCTAGTATGGAAAACCTGGCTACTGCAGTCCTCACAAGCTAAAAGGTGAGCCCAGCACTGTTGAAAGTAGGTGGCCCAGGAGACCAGAGATGTTGGAGGAAGATCCTGTGGATTTTGAGCTTTTAATTCTGCTGTGAACATCTGTTCAAAAGCATTTTATTTTGCACAAATCAATTCAGTAATCCCAAGTGGTTTGGGACCTGGATGGGCATCTAAACTCTATCTTTTGCAGACTGTTTTCTTTTAAAAAAATATTATGGTGATAAACAGAGAAGATATTTGCACCTTGCTAGTTATGTTCCCTTCCTGCCTCTTTTCTCTTATATGGAACTAAAATTATGTTTCAAGAGGGCAATGTTGAATAGTAAGCAAAATGGACCTCAGCAGCAGTAGTAGAGAAGCAGCAGCAGCAGCAACAGAATCCTCTACAGCTAGCTGTTTTCTATTGGAAAAACCAGTTTAGAGACTTCTCTGTGATTCTTACATTACTAAGTAGTTTTCATTAAAAAGCATCATTATCTATACAAGCAGATTTATTAGATTTTTAGAAGATATGAAAGAGTGATTATGACACTCCTTTTCCACTTTAGTGTTAGTTGTTTGAGCATGGTTCAATTTTGGAGAAATAGGGAGAGGTTTAAGTGCTTTGGGGCACTAGGTAGTTGCTTTGACACTCACCAGGGAATCTCCTTCCCAAAGAATTAAGGTTTGACAAGACTGAGACTTTCTTTTCAAACAATCTGTTGGCTAAAGATTAAAACACTATGTGTGACTCAAATAAGAAGTGTATGAGAAAACACTTTTATCAATCTTTACTCAACCTCTGGTCCTCACTCAATTTTAATAGGAATAGCTAGGCCCACAGCCTAAAATAAATCTTTATTTTATCTAAAGTAAAGCCCAGCAACACAAACACTGACTGTGACCTTAAACAAATTATTTAACTTCCTTTTGCTTCGTTTTCCTCCTCATTTGTAAAGTGGGATAATGATGGTACTTAACTAGGAGGAGGATTGTTGTGAGGGTTAAATAAATTAATACAGGTACAGTGCTTGCCAACAGTGCCTAACACATAGTCACATTCTATAAAAGGGTTTGCTGTTGTTGTTAAGTGTTGTCGAGTCAGTTTCAACTCATAGCAACCCTGTGTAGGGTTTCCTAGGAGCAGCTGGTGGGTTTGAACTCATAGTGATCCTGTATAGAGTTTCTGAGGGGCAGCTGGTGGGTGTGAACCCTGACCTTGAGGTTCAAACCCATCTGTGGTCCAGTGCTTATTTTCCATCGCCACACCAGGACTCCTATAAAAGAGCTGGCAGTTCAAACCCACCAGTCGCTCCCCAGAAACCGTATTTAGGATCGCCGTGAGTCCGAACCGACTTAACAGCGGAAGAGAGGATGACTTTAGTATAAAAGTTTGCTCCAACCTATTATTTGCCGGTAATGCATCAAAAGCTGAGTCAGGGTCCAGAGTGAAGAACATTTTTTGTGTGTATGTCTAAGCATTTTCCTTGCACGGATTGATGATTATTTTGTTTCCAAGTAGTAACTCTATTTGTATAGGTTGGAGGTGGGTATTGAAGTTTACTCAGGGGAAACAATAGACAAGTTCTGTTGACTTCCAGCAGTAATCCTTGGGTCTCAAAATGACTATGGACTGTCTTTAATGGTTACTACCTAGACGTGTAAAGAGCTCTGGTAGCATAGTGGTTAGAAATCGGGCTGCTAACCTCAAAGTCAGCAGTTCGAAAATGCCAGCTCTTCTGCGGGAGAAAGATGAGGCTTTCTGCTCCAGTGCCCATTTACAGCCTCGGAAACCTTTACAGGTTTCCACAGCACGGAACCACCACCACTTTGACCTACTTATTTCCTTTGGATTTCTTAAACTATTAAAAGAAGGGAAAAGAAATCTGAAAACTTAAACAGTAGAAGGAAGGGGATGTTTTAAATAGCAGAAGAGAGGGCATCTCGTTCTAAATTTCAATTCAGAAACTCACTACACAAGAACGGTCCACTAGACAAATAGCACTGGGTTCCTTGGGTCAATCTGCCTGAATGTGTATACAAATGTTGGAAAAGTGGGATGTGAACTCCCTGCTGTGTTTATCACCAGTGTGTTTGGTGAGAGAGCAAAGGGAAGAGGGAAACCTCCCTCTTGGTGCTCTGTATCTCGCTCAGGTTCATAACTCTACGATTTATCTTGGGAGCATGCAGGTGTGTGATTTTGTATCTTCATCCTGGACAGCAAGTTATAGATAGCGAGGGTGGAGGGAGGCGAAAAGTGGAGGTGGTCTTCCCTTCAGTCCCCCAGTGGGACCTCCGCGCCACCCCTCGGTTATTTCTCTCTCGCCTCCCGCAGGATCTACACGGGCTGCGACATGGACCGTCTGACGCCCTCACCCAACGACTCGCCACGTTCGCAGATCGTGCCCGGGGCCCGCTACGCCATGGCCGGCTCTTTCCTGCAGGACCAATTCGTGAGCAACTACGCGAAGGCCCGCTTCCACCCAGGTGCAGGAGCGGGCCCTGGGCCCGGCACGGACCGCAGCGTGCCTCATACCAACGGGCTGCTGTCACCTCAGCAGGCCGAGGACCCGGGCGCGCCGTCGCCGCAGCGCTGGTTTGTGACACCGGCCAACAATCGGCTGGACTTCGCCGCCTCGGCCTACGACACTGCCACGGACTTCGCAGGCAACGCCGCCACGCTGCTCTCCTATGCGGCGGCGGGCGTCAAGGCGCTGCCGCTGCAGGCAGCCGGCTGCACTGGCCGCCCGCTAGGTTACTACGCCGACCCATCGGGCTGGGGGGCGCGCAGCCCTCCGCAGTACTGCGGTGCGAAGTCCGGCTCGGTGCTGCCCTGCTGGCCCAACAGCGCCGCGGCCGCCGCGCGCATGGCTGGCGCCAACCCCTACCTGGGCGAGGAGGCCGAAGGCCTAGCGGCAGAGCGCTCGCCGCTGCCCCCCGGCGCCGCCGAGGACGCAAAGCCCAAGGACCTGTCCGACTCCAGCTGGATCGAGACGCCTTCTTCTATCAAGTCCATCGACTCAAGCGACTCGGGAATTTACGAGCAGGCCAAGCGGAGGCGGATCTCGCCCGCCGACACGCCAGTGTCCGAGAGCTCGTCCCCGCTCAAGAGCGAGGTGCTGGCCCAGCGGGACTGCGAGAAGAACTGCGCCAAGGACATAGGCGGCTACTATGGCTTCTACTCGCACAGCTAGGCCGTGCCTGTCTGCCCCAGCCTCGTCACCAGTCACCCGCCGCGGCCCGGACCCCAACCAGCCCCACACACCTCTCCCCCAGCTCCTTCTCCCCAGCCCCCACCTTACGCACCTCCTGATTTTATTTGACACTCGATTACCGTTTGCAGCGAATAAATACAGGTCTCCGAATAAATGAAGTTTAAGTGATTTTAACTTCTTTCTTTCTTTTTTTTTTGTACAGCAGTGTCTGCAATTAGCTCATGACCTTCAACCTTTTGGTTTTCTTTTCTTTCCTGTGAAGTTATCCTACACACATACCTCCGCCCCCTTGTCTTTTTCTCACCCCCTGCTTCTCTTTCTTGTCATGAAACTCTTCACCTTTAGGAGACCTGGGCCAGTCCTGTCAGGCAGCAGCGATTCCGACCCTCCAAGTCTCAGCCTCCCCATTAACTGTAGGATGTTGACTCTAGAACCTGGACCCACCCAGTGCGTCCTTCCTTATCCCCGAGTGGATGGATGGATGGATGGATGGTAGGGATGTTAATACTTTTAGTGGAACAAAGCCTGTGAAATGATTGTAAATAGTGTTAATTTATTGTAACGAATGACTAGTTTTTATTCTCAATGTTGAGGCACAAAACCAGTTTATGCTTAACCTATTCCTTCCTTTTTCTTTTTTCTTTTCCTTTGAAAGTTAAAAAAAAAAATTTTTTTTTAAGAGATGACAATATTCTAAGATGCTCTGGGAAATTGAAATACACATAGATAGTAATAAGTTTCTCACTTATTCTTAATCCATTCGTTGCATGAAATAATTACTTTGTGCCCTATGCCCACCAAATAGCTAAGGAGACTCCACCCAAACACCTGTAAAGGATAGGTGTCTGTTCATAGGCAAGTCCATTAAGTGGCTTGGTGCCTGCAGAGCTAAGTTATCTGGAGTTGTATGTTTTCCCCTTCTTCCTTTTAAATAGAATAGTTCGACATCAGCAATATTATTTTGCCTTATTTGTTTTTCCCCAAAGTGCCAAATCCATTACTGGTCTGTGCAGGTGCCAAATATGCTGACAAACTGTTCTGAATATCTTTTCAGTCCCCCCTCCACCTTTATATGCTGTAAATCTTTGTAATGAATACTCTACTAATGATATAGATAACTGAATTGTTGGTAACTATAGTGTGTAGTCTAGTGAAGATGAATTGTGTGAGTTGTATATTTTACTGCATTTTAGTTTTGAAAATGATTTTCCCTCCCCACCTAGAAACAGATGAAATCTGACTTCCTCGGGAAAACACTAGCATTAATGCAAGTAAAACTGATTTCTCCCCTCTAAGTCTTGTTATATTTGATAAGGAGCATTAATCCCTCTGGGAATAGATTAGTAAAATTTCTAATGTTGTGTAGCAAATTTATCCTTTTTTTGGGTATTTTATAATTAATGTGAAATATGCATCATACACAATATTCAACCTAGATTCCAGTCCACAAGGGGGGGGGGGATTTTTTTCCTAATAGGAATTCAGGGTCTCAACGTGTGTATATTTTGGCTCTTCTGTAAATCTAATGTTGTGATTTTTATATTTGTTTCGTTTTGTCTGTGAACTGAATAATTTATACAAGTACACACTCCATTGAGAAACGTTTTGTTTTTTGCTCGTTTGTATCGTCTGTGTACAATAAGTAAAATAAATCTGGTAAAACGCTAACTATGGTGTTTGAAAGCAGTTTACAGTTTGAAAATAATTATTTTAAATGGTTACTTTTAAGGGGTAGGAAGAATAACATGTCCCACTCCGATATGGGGATATGGGACAGTTGTGTTTCATGACAACCACGTCCCGTTTCCCCCCTACTTTTTCTTAATCTACAACAATTATTTCGTCCCCTGTGTGTAGAATCTCACTTTACCGAGCTCATTCCTTTCCCCTTCCCTCAGGAAAGTGTATGCACACTCCTCATCTTATCTATCTGATTTGTCTGAAATTGGAAATAAGGCGATCAGGAAAAGGAGGGTCTTTAAATGAGGTGTTAAGAATTTCTTTAAATTTTACAAAATATCGCGAGAGACATTGGGCAGCATAGGGAATCATTTAAATGCATGCTAAAATAGTCAGTTGACCGAAGTTTTAGGCAGAAGTCGAAAGGTCCGCTCTTTAATGTGAGGCCTGGAAAGTGAGTGGCCAATCTGTAAACACGAATGCAGAAAGGCCTATATTTATTGAGTGGCTGATTTGGGGAATTAAGACGGGAGTAGGGTGGTCATTGAACAAACTCGTAAAGGCCCGGTGTTTTTGTCTTTTTTTTTTTAACCACTGAAGCTTAAAACTTGCTTTGGGAGGTGTTGGGACACCCCTTCTTCCCTTTGACAGTGGAATCGCGGTGCTAGACCTGCCCAGGCCAGATCTCCATTCCTTAGAACAAATGCAGAAATGCAGACAGAACCGTCTGGAAGTCGCTGCGTACTAGTCAAGAAGTCCGCAGAGCTCTACCTCTACCCCTAGAGAAGCGAGTTTTGTACTTATGTCTCCAAAGTGCGAGAATCCAGGAAGGAGGTGGAAAATGGTCCCACATTCTTGCTTAGTCTGGGCCTGCCTCGGGTTACGGGACTAAATTTGCCATGTCTAGAGATTGTTCTATGTCCCCTTAGCAGTTTGACAGATGCAAAAAGGCTTTAATTTCCAATTAGAAGAGAAATTACAAGAGGGGGTGGAGGAAACTGACTTGCCTTCCCCTGGACAATTCTGCCACTAGACGGCGTTCCGCCGAGTTTTGTCTGCCACCTAGAAAGGCGCTGACTGATTTTCCTTTGTTTTTCTTTCTCCTTCCCTACACCTAAGAACTAAACAAGAGGATGAAAAGTCCAAAACACGGTGCATGTGTAGCAAGTGAAGTCAAGCAGTGCATTCGTGTAACCACCCACACTCTCAGCGCTCCCTGCGACCCAGCCACCTAGTCCCGCGGAGGAGAAAGGCGCACGTGCAGTCGGGAGGGCACTGGGGGGCAAGGGCGCGAGGCCTTCAGGCCAACGGGTGCCAGGGCTCGAGGGCGTGCACGCTCCAGGGTGCCTCGCTGGGCTGCTTCGAACCTGAGGCCTGGCCGCGCGGGTGCGCGTCGACCAGCCTGGCCCGCCGCCCTCCGGGCAGAGTCACCCAGAATAAAGGAGCCAGTGTCTCGGGCGTAAACGAAGCTCTTAGAAACCGTGGATAGATTTCACAGGAACGTAGTGCCTTGTACTGAAAGACGCGCTTTAGCTGATATTAAGAAGTACTGAAAAAAATCGGGGAGGTCGTTTCCCTTGCAGCTCTGCTACCATCTGCTGTGTGGACTGAGTCAGCGTGAGGTAAATTTGCAGCCACGAGCTCTTCTCGGAGGCAGTGTGCTTCCCTGTCCCTTTAAAGCATGATCATTTCTCCTCGCTTCCAAGAAGTCTTGGGTATCTACTGAAATGGCACTGCTAGCGTGTATAAGAAGTTGCTGCTATTGAGAGTTTGCATTTGGAAGGGCCTGTGGGAATCAAAATTCGCGTCTCGGGTTAGAATTAGAATGGCCTTCTATCTCCTTGAGGATGCGTGAGAGATTAGGGTTAGCACGGAGAGGACTAGCGAATCTTCGCCGTAAACTGTACTTTTCTAAGAATAATTTTCAATAGTCTATTTTCATCTAAAGGTTAAGAAAAGAGTGTGCGGCAAGCACTTAATTCTTGCTTGTGCCTTCCCACCACTCGCAATCCGCGCCATTTTAGCTGATTTTGAACTACTCGCTCCGGGCTGAGCGCCGCAGTCGGCGGGCCGTACAGTGGCCGAAAGATGCTGCTCCCTGGATCCTTAACCCTCGAGGAGGACACCGCCCATCGGTGTAGATGGGAGAGGGACACAGGGTGCGCTGCGGTGTAGGATGGCGGAGGGGGGTGGGGAGGCAGGTTCGTCTGGCCCTGGCAGGCTAGGCAGCAGCGGCTTGGCCTGGAGCAGCGACCCAGCGCAGCATTTGCAGGAGCTCAGAGGGGACAGAGGCCTGGTCGCCGCTGCTGAGCCTGGCCCGGGCCTCTCTTGCTTCGCCGTCGGGCGGGCGGTGGCGCCCTGGCAGTCCTTGCTGAGAGTGCAGGTCGGGGTGTCTAGGCCAGGATTCAGGCCGAGCTTGGAGAGCCGGATGGAGAGCGGCGTAGGGGCGCGGCCTCCCTGCCCAGGCCCAGCAATCGGCTCGGGCTACGAAAGTGAAGACTTGCAGCAAACTTGTTAAAACAGTTTTTTAAAAC
The DNA here is from genome assembly GCF_000296735.1 of Chrysochloris asiatica. Taxonomy (NCBI): domain Eukaryota; kingdom Metazoa; phylum Chordata; class Mammalia; order Afrosoricida; family Chrysochloridae; genus Chrysochloris; species Chrysochloris asiatica. Next base: position 488,850 of record NW_006408699.1, on the reverse strand, counting down.
CCCACAAAACACTCAGGTTGTTTCTTTCTCTTTGTTGGTAAGCCCCGTTCTGATCGGCTGGTGAGTTTGAACCGCTCATCATGTGATTCAAACCAACCTTTAAGGTCGAGTGCTTATCCTATGGCTCCCCACCAGGACTCGTTGGGTCTCTTTTGTTGTTAAGTGCCGTCGAGTCAGTTCCGACCCATAGCGACCCTGAACAGGGTTTCCAAGGCTGTAAATCTTTGTGGGAGCAGAAAGCCTCATTGGTCTCTTTAGGACAGACTTAAGTCACTGGAATGTTTACATTTTAAGGTGTATGGATCATTTACATTAAAAAGCAAAAATTCCAAACACTATCACTAAAATTCTTTGTGGTACACCCTTTTTTTTTTTTTTTTTATGTGATGTGAGGTACTTATCTTTTTAGCACTGAAGCTTTAAAGGATATTCTATTTTCTGTTTAGTGTGCAGGCCTGGGAACAAAAGCGTTTGTTGAATACAGGCCATTTATATTCCTGGAGAATTTTAAACATCCCTTGGTGATACTTGGGCAACATGTCTGTGTTCATAAGCGATTTTATAAAATATTCAACCTATTTTCAGGCGTAGCACCCTTTTTGTGGTATATGAGCTATTTGATCATTTTAGCAATGGATATAGAAAAAAAAAAAGTAAAACCCATTCTGTGTGCAAACACACTAATCTAGACACCCCCCCCAAAGAAACAGCAAGAATTATTAGACAAATTTAGTTATAAAGTCAACAGCTTCAAAGTCCAGTGATAAGCAATCAACTTAAAACATTTTATTTATTCTGGTATGCTGGCAATTGAAAGACATTTTACAGTAATATCAGTAAATCATTTTAAAGATGAGACTTTTTTATAGTAAGTTGAACTTATGATTTATTGAGGTGGCAGAGTTCACGATTTCTTCTGTCAGAACCACGAAATAAATCTCTCAGGGAAGACAGACAAACTAGGCAAGATTTTAGGAACTGCATTATACTTGGTTTAATTCAGTTGCTGTGAGATTTGTGTGTCTTTCTGGTTCCCATCTTCAGCTTATATGTTAGGTTGCAACACATTAAAAAATACATTCACTTTTGGAAGAAAACCCCACTGCTTTCACAATAAAGTAAACTTGATGGTGTACAAGTCACTGGTCTCATCTGAGCTGATTATATCTGCCTTGCATGTGTTTTACACCCACAGTATGGTTTGCAGTGGTGTTCAAGGCATGGCGTGAAAAATTTGATTTGAATAGTTCCATTAAAGCAATGAAAAAAACACATGGCTTAATAGACCTTCTAGTGATAGCTCCCCCTCTTACTATGCTAACTCTGAAATAAATATGTAATCTAGTACTGGGAACATGGCATTTAGAAGACCCTTGCTGGTAATATTTAATTTAATAAACATACTAACTGTGACATTATTAATACAATGAAGTTGGTACCACAAGCTGATTTCTTTCAGGTTGTTTGACCTATTCTCATCACTAGATTCTTTATAAACATATCCTGCAATTTATAACTTGATTTTACATAAAAAAGAGCTCTGATGGCACACTGGTTAAGTGCTCAGCTGTTAAGCATAAGGTTAGTGGTTCAAACTGTGGGAGAAAGATGTGGCAGTCTGCTTCCATAAAGATTTACAGCTTTGGAAATCCTATGGGCGCAGTTTCTGCCCTGTAGGGTCTCTATGAGTTGGAATTGACTGCATGGCAGTAGGTTGTTGTTCGTTTTGTGTGTGTGTGTGTATTTCATATCAAAATTGTTTTGGGTTTCAGTTTTTAAAAAAATGCTATCTGCATGACAGGACACTCATTTTATACAGTTGAGTATCAACACACTTTATACTTGAGTATCATGATACACTTCACGAAGATGAAGATGGAGGTTGGGAAGGGAGAGCATCTTTATGGAATAGGTTTCTTGGTGGTTTTAACCTATACTATAGTTATTTTGTTCCAACACTAATGTGTGGGGAGGGGGGAGGGGGGAGAGAATATATGACTAACTTGAAGTTTGGGAGCAAGGGTTGGCTCTATATTTTGATGGTTGTACTAAGTTATAAGAAGCAGCCAATTAATACAACTCCCTGGTTGAAAAATGGAAATCTTGCTTAGGTTTAGTACTTTTATATATTTAGGTTTAGTACATTTCTTGCTGTTAGTGAAAAGTGTACTGTATGGGGAAAAAGCTTTTTCATTACAATCTTATCGTTTCATGTTCCTAAAAAAAAAGAAAGAAAAACATCAACAATATTATTCTCAAGCCACAGTATCTTCCTAGCTCACATTTCAACTTTCAAGATGTATTTGTCATTTATTTTGTCATTCTTAGTATGAAAGGGAAGGCATTTTTCAATCTTAGGAAAATTCAGAAGCAATTTTTTTAGTTCTCAGTTAATTCAGTTTCATCTTAAAAGTTCAAATTTAGCAAAGCACATGTTCCCTTGTTCATGCCAAGTGTGATAAAAACTAGTCGAAAAATAAAACCATTGCAAACAAGTAGAGCACTGCACTTTACTGCACACTATACAGGCCACATCATTTCTCCATCTGATGCCACTGTCTGCTGGGCTGCCATTTGTGAGGCTGCCTTCGAAAGCTAATAGAAGCACTACTATTTCAGATATGTATGTTTCAATAGTGTGTTGTAAATATTCTCTTTGAATAGTGATACGCACAACCTTGAATTCTCAGACATTTGCTATCTTCTGCCAACAAAAGGTTATTCTTTTTAGAGCTTCAGGATGTGTTTTTCTCCATATGCATTAGGAGACAGTATTTTTCTGTATCTAAAATATAAATAAATAAAACCCATGTGCAAAATAGTCAAGTTATAGGCTACTTTGTGGAATTCATTTAATCCTTCATTTACAATATTTGAATTAAGTGTCACAAATATATGTATATATAAACTTTAATGTCTTAAACCTCAATGAATGAATAAATTAATCATGCATGTTATAAAGATTTCGTGTAGGCCATCTTCAGTCCACATTGACATTTTTGAGAACTTTTCAGTTATCATATAGATGTCTATTATGGTGAATAGCTTGCTCAACTGGGAACTTACTAAAGGCAGCACATTATTTCTAACTAAAAATGGTTTCAAAAGTGGCTAATATGTTTATTATCTGATATGTTTTTACTTAAAAATGTATAGTTTTGGTTAATTTTACCAAATAATAGTAATGTTTGCTATTCAGATAGCACCTTTCTTTGAGAAAATAGAAGTTATAATAAGGCTTATTCTTTCACAGATTACTTTATTGGATATCATATATTTTGTTCAAATAAAGTCTTTTTTTTTCCTGCCTCTTTCTTCATTTGCTATTTTTTTCAAAACACTTTGTTCTTAATAATTCTCACTCACCTTTGGGATTCACTCCCTTAATTTTTGCTCACATTGTGCTTTGTTCCTGTGGAGAAAGTCAAAGAAACATAATGACTTCCTCCTCAACAAATTTGTTCTTTCCTCCTCCAACTCTGCTGTCTCTCTCGACACTCATTTTGCCCTTGTTGACTCTCTTGCCAACAACTTTTTTTTAAGCTACCTTTTTTTTCTCACACTACCACCCTGAGCCTGAATCTTTATAGAATTTATGCCTGATTCATCAGTTTGTTTATTTCAGGTCAGACCTTTTATGGTTTCCCTAAAAGCAATTGTAAAATGTTCAGGACAAACATTAGTTACAATTTCTCTTTTTACTTGACCCTCCCACGTTAAAAAAAAAAGAGAGAGAGAAAGAGAAAACTGCCTTTTCCTCTATATACTTCTAAAATCATGTCATCTCAATATTTCACTTCATTCTATTGATTCTTTTTGTGTTTGTGAAAGGGCAAGTTAGTATTTTTATCTCTTGTGGTATTCTGTTCACTTCTTTACACATGACATCCTTTGCTATGTGAGGCACTTCATTTATCCCTGCTCTCTTTTGTATTTAGGACCCATCTTTCAATGCTTTCTTTGATCCTTTTGAATTCAGCTTCCTCATTTGCACAGACATTAAAAACTTTCCTACTAAGTTCACCAGTGGGCTCTTAACAAAGTGGAAAGGCCTTATTACAAACTAATCTTTATTTTTTTTAGCTATTTTAAATCATAATTAGCTTGATGGGTGGTTCAGAAATACAAAATCTGTAACTCCTATCCTTTCCTTCTTCCAGCTTTCTTTCATGGTCCTCTCTGCTTCCTTGCTTATTTATTTTTACAGCTTATGGGTTTCTATAGGCTTGCTTTTCATAGGATAGTCTCATATATATTGCTCTTAAGAAAATTTGCTAGACCTGTCATATGGAAGTGTGGAGTGGGAGAAAGATCTGGTAATATTTTCCTTAAAATAAATAACTTGTCCCATTGCCTAATAACCTTCACAGACTTAATTGTTTATTTCTTGTAGCCTGATACATTTAGATTGACATTCTGAGTTCTTCTATTTGTCCTTCTTTGAACTACCTGATACCAACTCATGTTCTTCTTAAGGTTAATGTAGGTTATCAGGATGAATTTTTAGAAATTTAACTTTAACACATGGGGTCACCATGTGTCAGTTTTGACTCAATGGAAACTGATAACAACAAAGCTAATTTAATGCATATGGAAATTGCAATATGAATCACATCTGCTTTTCATTACAATCTCAATGGCACACAACAAGTTTTGTTTTTTTTTAATGGTTATAAAACTCTGTTTACCTTTATATACAGGAGTCCTGGTGTGGTGCTGTGGGTTAATACACAGGACTGCAAAGTCGTTTGAACTGCAATGTTGGTGGTTCAAGCTCACCAGCTGCTCCTTGGAAACCCTATACAGGGTTGTTACAGGTCAGAACTGACTTGATGGCACTTAACAACAACAGTAGTAATAATAATAATAAAAAAAACCCTTGCTTTTTATATCTTATTAACTGAAGATATATCTATTAGTCCTTTCTCTACATAGTATCGTACATATACACACAAACACACCAAAACTGAGATTCAAATCTTGCAGATTACGAGAATAACTTCTACTAACATCTTATATAGATACCTCTGTTCTTTATTTTAAACTTTAAAGCGACCCACAATTAAATCCTATTTTCAATTCTTTTTGCTCCTCAGCCATGTTTCAAATATGTGTATTATGTGTGTGTATGTGGTTTTGTGTGTGTATGTATAAATCAATCTGATGAGTTTGAGGAGTAAGAATGTAAAGTCAAGAAAACAAAGTGGTGAATTTTTGGCACTTTACATTCTGCTGCCTTAGGTTAGTTACTGTCATGGCTGGACCCCTTGAGGAGTCTGAAGAATACTCTTCAACAATTCTTTTTCTATGAAAATAATTCTCTACTCCCTAGTATTAAGATTAAAAACAAAAAAACAAAACCCTTTTAGCGTTATTATTACTGAACTCGCACACAGTTTAGTTTCCACTTGAGTAAGAAGTTGGTGAAAATGCCACTTATTACTGTTGAAGAAATATTTCTGTAATATGACTGAAAATGTATAGTTGATGTTATCACAATTAGTATGTAAGATACATGCATTAAATTCATTTTGAAAATGCAGCTCTCAAAGGCATCTGACTTACAGTGTAATAGAAAACACAGTGCACACAAATAAGACTTTATTACTCTGATTTTCACTGTCCGTGTTTACAAAATGAGAATTATAATGAAGTCTTTCAAATACATTCCAGTTCCACAGAACTGTGCTTTGTATGGGTTCCGGACTTTCTACATAGTTTGAGTTAAAATGTTCTGATCTAGGTAGGACTACTTACAGAGTAATGACTTTTTAAAACTGGGATTCAGTAATATACATACACAGCTACAAATAAAAGTCACACAAAAGTAATGTTTAAATTAGCTTTACCCTATCTATTAGTAAGAAGCTCTGGTTGTTGTTGTTGTTAAGTGCCGTCGAGTCGGTTCTGACCCATAGCGACCCTGTACAGGGTTTCCAAGGCTATAAATCTTTACGGGAGCAGAAAGCCTCATCTTTCTTCCGCAAAGTGGCTGGTAGTTTCGAACTGCTGATCTTGTGGTTTGCAGCCCGATTCGTAACCACTACGCTACAGGTCAGCTAGTTGGAAACTACCAACGGTTCTGCAGGAGAAAGATGAGGCTTTCTGCTCCCGTAAAGATTTACAGCTTCAGAAACCCTGTGCAGGGTCACTATGGGTCGGAACCGACTCCACGGCACATAACCACCACCACCATCCTATTAGCAGTTTATGGAGTACTGGTGTAGCTCTGTGGGCTAATGTGCTGGACTGTAAAGTCATTTGAACCATAAAATCGGTGGCTCAAGTTCACCAGCCGCTCCTTGGAAACCCTATACAGGGTTGCTATGGGTCAGAAATGACTCCACAGCACTTAACAATAATATTAGCAGTTTATGAGAGTGTGGTGGCTTCATACGATAAACACTGGACTGCGAACCACAAGATTTGTGGTTCAAGCCCACCAGCCACTCAGTGGGAGAAAGATGAGGCTTTCTGTTCCTGCAAAGATTTATAGCCTTGGAAACCCTATATAGGGTTGCTATGATTTGGAACTTAATTGATAACACTTAACAACAACAACATTAGTAGCTTAGGATAAGCACTGGACTGCTAATCACAATTCGATTTGGAACTGAATTGATGACACTTAACAACCACAGCAACAACATTAGTAGCTTTAGGATAAGCACTGGACTGCTAAGTCAAACATATCAGCCCCTCCTCAGCAACCCTATATAGGGTTGCTATGAGTCAGAACCGACTTGATGGCTCACAACAACGTTAGTAGTTAGTTGCTGTTGAGTTGGTGTTGTCTTATGGTGGCCTCGTATGCAACAAAACAAAACTCTGCCTGGTCCTGTGCCATCTTCATAATTGTTGGTGGGCTCGAGTCCATGGTTGTGGTCGTTGTATATTCTGAGTGCGTGGTGCTGTGGGATAATGCACTGGAGCTAACAGTTGGTTTGAACTGCTAGGTCGGCGATTCGAATTCACTAACTGCTCCTCAGAAACCCTGTAGAGGGTTGCTATGAGTCAGAATTGATATTGATTCAAAGGCACTTAACAACAACATTCAACCTAAAGGGCCCATCCTGTAGCACTATATTGGATAACATTCTGTTGTGATTGCTAGGGTTTTCATCGGCTAATTTTCAGAAGCAGGTCACCAGACCTTTCTTCCTAATCTTAGTCTAGAATCTCTGTTGAAACTTGTTCACCATAGTTGATCCTGCTGATATTTGTAATACTGGTGGCATAGTTCCCAGCATCATAGAAATACCTGTGCCAGTGTAGCACAACAAACTGACAAAACATGTGATGGCCCATATTGCTGTATGATATTTATTTTTGCTACTGCTAAGTGCCATCAAGTCGGTTCCAACTCATAGTGACCCTGTATAGGGTTTCCAAGGAGCCGCTGGTGTGTTTGCACCACCAACCTTGTGGTTCAAATCAACCTTGTGGTCTAGTGCTTTATCCTACAGAGCCACACCTGGATCCCATGATATTTATATTTGTAGTGTTCTTTTATGTTTGATGTTATTGAAAAGAAAATCTGGCTATGACTTAGTACATTTATAATTCTCTAATGGACAAAGGTAAGGAGCTCTGGTAGTGTAGTGGTTATGAATTGGCTGCTAACCTCAGGGTCAGCAGTTCGAAACTACCAGCTAGCTGTTCCACAGTAGAGGGATGAGGCTTTCTGCTCCTGTTAAGATTTACAGTCTTGGAAACCCTGTACAGGTTTGCTATGAGTTAGAACCATCTCCATGGCACACCACCACCACTACTACCACCAATGGACAAAGACTAAAAATTTTTGGAAAAAACATTTTCATACAGATAGTTATCTTGACCAGCCTGGAAATGTCCTCAATTTCCATTTATATCTATATATTTTAGTATTTTATTTTTAGAGTAGAGCTGTTGGTGGGTTTGAACTTCTGACCTTGTGGTTAGCAGTCCAGTGCTTATCTTCATTCAGTGCACCACCAGGACTTCGTTTTTAGAGTGGTAGAATATATATATTAGCAAAAGAAAGGCTATCTTTTACAATGTTCTTTCCATTATGACCAGATATTAAAAAAACAAAAAGGTATTCTTCTTTGAGATGTATATATATATCTAGACAGACTCCTAGTATAGCGCTCTAGGATCAGCGCCGGACTGTGATCCACAAAGTTTGTAGTTCAAACCCACGAGCAGAAAGCCTCATCTTTGTTCCGCGGAGCAGCTGGTAGTTTCGAACTGCTGACCTTGAGGTTCGCAGCCTGATTCATAACACTACGCTACCAGAGCTCCATATATATATGTTGTTAAGTGCCGTCGAGTGGGTTCCGACCCATAGCGACCCTGTATAGGGTTTCCAAGGAGCAGCTGGTGAGCTTGAACCACCAACCTTGTGATACAAGCTGACCTTGCAGTCCAGTGCATTAGCCCACAACACCACTTTCATTCCTAGGGATTCTGGTAATAGCAATGTCCTTAAAATGAAAAGTACATCAATTTTACAAAAGCTATTTTAATATAGCTTTCTGTTAAAAAATTTTTTTTTCAACATAGTGGCAGTGTGGTTATGTTTTAGAAAAGGCAGTTTATCCCCTTGACTATATGAGGAAAACGACCTGAAGAACATTGTCTTCTCTCTTGCTTTCTGTATATCAGAGAGAAACATTTGTACTCCTCCTCCAGCTCATTATGATTAAACATGGTGATTCGTGCTGTTTTGGAAACTCTACAATCATCCATAAGGTAGCCTTTATCTGGATAAACTGAAATTGGAAGGTCGTCTGGAAGTATTGCATATTTGACATCTGATGTCATTCTCAAAATAATAAATGCCAAACTATCCAGAATAGTCCTAGGCATGGAGCAAATACAAAATTCTAAAGGTGGGAAGTGAGTATGTATAGCAATGCCAGCAGTATACTATATTTCAATTCAGTTATGGAGGGATTACCTTTAAATATGTCAGATGGGAAAAAATCTCTTCCCCTCAATATAGGCCAGCAACAAGCAGCTTACTTACTCAGATAACTTCATAGTCCATGGCAGCCTCCCAAGTCATTCCTTTTTAAATGGTTGCATCCATTTGAGTCATGATGTGAACATCACCCAGCAAACTGAGTCACATAATCATTTACATATTTGAGAAGTTGTATTCAGTATGTCCCAATTGAGATATAATAGAACTCTGTGTTTCAGTTTCATTCAAATTAAAAATCTAATGGTGTCTAGGGTTATTACTTGCTATTATTATTGTCAGGAATAATAATAATAGTAATAATAAATTATTATTTGTTGATCTGTATTTATATTTTACATTATGTGTTGAGGCATTATAATAATAACTATAGGATAAGATAAAGAAAGGAGTGTGGTGGCTCTGTAGGATAAGTACTGGACTTTGGACAACAAGATTAACAGTTTGAACCCACCAACCGCTCTGCAGGAGAAAGATGAGGTTTTCTGCTCTGGCAATAATATATAGCCTTTGAAACCCTATACAGGGTCGCTATGAGTTGGAAGTGACTGGAGGGCACTTACAACAATAAGATGAAGAACAGTTAAAGTTATTGATTCAACTTATTACTTACATTCCAAATGAAATCTTTTATCTGTGCTGTAATTATTTATTAATGTTCAAGAAAGTAAGCAGTCATATGACCATAGCTTATTATAGCTCTCTCCTAAATTTAGAAGCTCCCAGATTGAAAAATGGTAGAGGGAGTAGAGAACAAATGCAGTTTTTAGTTTTGGATTATATATATATATATATATATATATTTGAAACAAGATTTCATTTTCATAATCACACTGGATGAAACCTTTTAAAAGACTAAGTTAAAATTGCGTTAGAATTTTTTAAAATCCCAAGTTTACTTTGTGTAAATGATGCTTCTTTTGTTTGTTCAGTTAGCATACTTTCTAGAAATAATATATGGTCAAATTTTTTTTATTCAGGAGCTTCCTATTTCTAAATACTCTGTGTACATTGCTTCTCACTTATTCTTACATCTAGCAATCTTCTGATTTCTTTTAGTCCTCATTTTTATAAGATAACAAAAAAGGCAAGTCAATGGTAAAGATGAAATCTGTTTATCAGTGAATGCAATTTGGCAAGAAGGAGAATACAAATATTTCCAAAATGATATCTTTGGACTAATAGCTTAATTTATTCTTGCTCTTTTTGCAGCCTCAACCTACAATTAAGTTAAAAGGTTTAGTTTATTTTTATTACAAGCTGAAAGCAACATTGCACTAGTTCATTTAATAGAAATACCGTTGAATTTTTACTTATGGAGGTAAATTGGATATCTAAACTAAAGCTTACGATTTCTCTGCCATTAATTCAAAAACTTCCCTGATGGATCTCTAAATGGAGCTCTAGATGTCCTACCATGGCTTCTTTGTTTTCCTGTGAATTTCCAGTTGAGAAATTCATAGTTTACGTGAATTTCCCTTCCTCCTTTCACCTCTCTGTTGAGTACAACTTTGAGAACTGAAAAGTAGCTGCTTTTCACGGGATGATTGTTGTTGTTGTTGTTGTTGTTAGGTGCCATCAAGTTGGTACCAACTCATAGCGACCTTATGCACAGCAGAATGAAACATTGCCCGATCCTGGGCCAACTTCACTACTGTTGTCATGCTTGAGTCCATCGATGTTGCCACTTGGCCAGTCCATCTCGTTGGGGTCTTCCTCTTTTTTTCTGACCCTCCACCTTACCAAACATGACATCCTTCTCCGGCAACTGGTCCCTCCTGAGAATATGTTCAAAGTATGAGAGACAAAGTCTGGCCATCCTGGCCTCCAAGGAGCACTCTGGCTGTACTTCTTCCAACACAGATCTGTTGGTTCTTTTGGCAGCCCATGGCACTTTCAATATTCTCCTCCAACACCATAACTCAAAAGCATCAATTCTTCTATGATCTTCCTTATTCGCTGTCCAGCTGCCGCATGCATATGAAGTTTTTGAAAATACCATGGCTTGGGTCAGGCACACCTTAGTCCTCAAGCTGACATCTTTGCTCTTTAAGACTTTAAAAAAGGTCTTGTGCAGCAGATTTGCCTAATGCAATATGTCATTTGATTTCTTGACGGCTGCTTCCATGAGTGTTGATAGTTGATCCAAGAAGAATGAAGTCCTTGTCAACTTCAGTTTGTTTTTCGTTGATAAGAATATTGTCTATTGGTCCAGTGTTAAGGATTTTCGTTTTCTTTACACTGAAATGCAATCCAATGTGCTCTTTGATCTTCATCAGTAAATATTTTAAGTCCTCTTCACTTTCAGCAAGCAAGGCTGTATCGTCTGCGTATCACAGGTTGTTAATGAGTCTTCCTCCAATGCTGATGCCATGTTTTTCTTCATGTAACCCAGCTTCTTGGATTATTTGCTCAGCATACAGGTTGAATAAGTATGGTGCAAGAATACAACCCTGTTGCACACCTTTCTTAATTTTAAACCATTTAGTCTTCCCATGTTCTGTTCGAACAACTGCCTCTTGGTCCAGGTACAGATTCCTCATGAGCACAATTGAGTGTTTCGGAATACTCATACTTCACAATGTTGTCCATAGCTTGTCATGATCCACACAATTGAAAACCTTTGTGTAGTCAATAAAGTACAGGTAACCATCTTTCTGATATTCTCTAATTTAAAGTTAACTGGTATAACAAGAAATTTCTATATTGACCTGATTATTTTAATTTTGTATGTATTTGTTAATTACCAAGTATGACTTATTTGAAGCCTTATTTAAGGAACAATAGAGATCATAGGAAGAATTAAATATAGATTCTCTCCCCATGATTTGTGAAAAGAGTATGTCATAAGATACAAAGTGATCAGTGGTGAGTTCTAGAAGAGAAGCACAGATAAAAATCCTTTGCGAACAGGGGAGAGTATGATTATGCCTATTTGAAGGACTCCAGGTAGGCTTTTTGGATAATTGTTGAGACTGGACTTGCAGAAATGGAGGTAAAAAGACAGTCTGGAAGGAAAAATAATTAACGAAGCTCCTCGGAAACCCTATTCAGGGTGGCTACGAATCGGAACCAACTTGATGGCACTTAACAACAACAACAACAAGGAGATAGGGAAGTAAAGACTTATTTGGGAAATTAGTAGTTTGTTGCTTGGGAAATAGAGTATGTAGGGGAGGTGATAGGAAAGTAATTTTACAAAAAAAGAAAAGGCTGGGTGTCATAATAAAATACCTTTGAATGTTAGGTTAAAACAAATTGTGCCTCTATTAAATAGAAATACATCAGTCTAATTAAATTTAATTGAAGTTTATTATGAATTTAGAAGAAATCACTTGTGGCGCTGTGGGTTAATGCACTGGACTGCAAGATCAGTTTGAACCACAAGGCTGATGGTTCAAGCTCACAAGCCACACCTCGGAAACCCTACACAGGATAGTTATGAGTTGGAACCGACTCAACGGTACTTAACAACAACAACAACAGATTGTGCAGATTATATGTTTTTATTTAAGAATATATTTAGACTGTATTTCTAACTCAGTACATATTAATTTCATTTTTTGCAGACAATTTTAATATTATGTTGTATGGATAAACCATACTAACATAACCAGTCCCTTACTGATTTAATTGTTTCTAGGTTTTTTGCTATCATAAAAAGTGCTACATTATGTGTTTGTCTTTATATACTTGTGCAAGATATTGATAACATAAATCTTAAAAACCAAACCCACTGCCAGTGTCTTGAGTCTGACTCGTAGCTACTCATAGTCATCCAATGTAGGTTTTCTGAGCCTGTAAATCTTGATAAGATCATACAGCCTTATCTTGCTCCCCTAGAGTGACTGGTGGTTAGCAGTCCAACGTGTAATTCACAGCACTGCCAGGACTATTCATCTATAATACGTTGATGTTGTTGTTAAGTGCTATCTCGGTTCTGACTCATAGTGACCCCGTATAACTTTTAACACTTAACAACAATAACACGGTGCATATTGAGTGGTGCTCTACAAATTTTATTACTTTGTTGACCAACAACCTATTTCAAGACTAAAATGATAAGCTCATGGATAAGAATCAGCATAAAACTGATTTTCATAAAGCAGAGATCAAGTATATCCTAGCTGTCTCCCACCGTCATTGTCTCTGACACCAATTGCTTGGTAGCACTCCCTCTCAGCCCCTGGTGTGATGCTGTAGGATGAACTCTCGACTTTGGGTTTGAACTGCAAGGTCAGCATTTCAAACTCACCAGTTGCTCCTCAGAAACCCTATACAGTATCACTATGAATCAGAACTGACTCCACAACACTTAACAATAACTCAGCCTCCAGCTATTGGAGCTAGGTCAGAGCTCGCAAGTTTAAAGGATACCATTTTTGGGTTTGTTAATTTGCTGAAAGAGCTCATAGAACTCACAGAAGATATATTTCCAACTACTGGTTTTATTATAGTTGTTAAGTGTCATCTAGTAGGTTCCGACTCATAGCGACCCCTGTAAGGGTTTCCAAAGCAGGTTTGAACTACTGACCTTGTAGTCCAGTGTTTATCCTCCAGGACCACACCAGGACAGATCATCATAAGGAAGATATTCAAGGGCGATGAAGGTTACCAATATGGAAATGCCATGTCTCACCCTCCCTTCCCTGGCTAAGAAGCTCCCTGAGCCTCAGCGTTCCAGACTTATATTGCTACCAGATAGGCCAGATCATTTCGCTTGAGGCTAGTTGATACTGGCCTCCCAGGTGAGACTTTTTTGGTCTGACCAGCCTCCGTTTGTCAGCACAAATACTCCAGTATGGCCTGGAAATAATAATCACAATTACTCTGGGGGTTATATCACATAAACTAAGGACACAGCCTACCTTCCTTTAGGTAAAACTAGATCCTTTATTTTACAAAAGCCTTGGTGATGCACTGGGTTAGGCCTTGAGCTGCTAACCACGGATTGGTGATTCAAACCTACCAGCTGCTTTGTGGGAGAAAGATGAGACTGCTCTTGTTAAGATTTACTGGCTTGGGAATTCTAAAGAGCAGTTCTGTTCTATCCTATAGGGTCTTTATGGGTCGATATCAACACAGTGGTAGTGAATTTTGGTTTTACTGTTACAAGGACATAAAATTTTTTCTTACTGATCAAATTGCTGATATATAATTTATTTATTCAAATGTTCTGATAGAACAAGAATCAAAATGCATCATAGAGTAACATTTAGTTAACACCTACTTTCTTCTTTTCAGGTTGTAGGCAAACTGTTGTTTGGTGCTGTAGAGTTGATTCTCATAGTGATGCTGTATAGAGTTTCTGAAGCTGTACATCTTTATGGAGAACAGAAAGCCTCACTTTTCTCTGTGCACATTTCTCCATTGTTAATAGTCTAATGTGTATCCTACAGTGACACCAGTGCTGGCTTTAATAAATTAATTGTAACTTGATTGTTATACATTTTGCTTCTCATTTTAAAAAGTAATTTTGTTTAATTTACAAGTATCAAAACAATTTTTGTCTTTCCTACCATTATGTGATCCACACTACTCTCTGGGCTAATGGATGAACTGAAGGGAGCAGAGGCTAATTAATATTTAAAATGATACATTCAATAGAAAGAACTACTAACAAAAGACTGAACTTTTAATCTGCTAAGAGTTCAAGGGAGGATGATCGTTTTCAGACTATAAATTTGTAGAAACAGAAGTATTTTAAAAACGCACTGATGTATAGAATATGTGGTTATATGCTGTTGAGTCAGTTTTGACTCATAGTGACACTGTCTAGTGTTTCTGAGACTGTAAATCTTTCCCGGAGCAGAAAGCCTCATCTTTCTACCACGGACCGACTGGTAGTTTCCAACTGCTGGCCTTGTCATTAACAGCCTGACAGGTAACCCACTACTCTACCATGACTCCCAAGATCTCCTAGGTCATGATCATTATTCTCATGGAAAAGTTAAAACAACACAGTAAATTCCATAACATTCCTTTTTATTTGATAATAGTTGTATGTAGACTAAAGCTATCTAGTGCAAGCACTTTGCTAACAAATTTGTGATTAAATCCAAAGGAAGACTGACAGTGCCATAAAGTGCTCACATTTAAAAACTTTCTTCATGAAGTTGGACCCAGATAGAATTGAAAAGATGAAAACCGTACAGAAATTTAGTTTTCTTTGAATTTTCTAACATTCTTTAGCAAAGACTTTAAATTATCATAGTAGATGTGAATAATGATTAGCTGAGGACCCTATGTAGTTTGGAATGCTCTGAATAATCTCAATATAAAAGTAGTATGTCCGTGAAAT
This sequence comes from Chrysochloris asiatica, assembly GCF_000296735.1. NCBI lineage: Eukaryota > Metazoa > Chordata > Mammalia > Afrosoricida > Chrysochloridae > Chrysochloris > Chrysochloris asiatica. Next base: position 473,584 of record NW_006408699.1, on the reverse strand, counting down.
CATCTTTAATAATGCCGTATTAACTGTATTAATTTAAGAATTTAGTTGAAAAATATTTTACAATTCTTTCTACCTTTGACTAATGCATGTATAAGAAAAGAATTAGTATTATGCATTTGTTAATGAAGTTCATAACTTTAGCTCTGATCAGCAGCATATGAATATGTTGACCATTTAAATACCAATTTTCTTAAAGAAAATATTTATGAAATGCTAATAAACTAATAAGTGAACAAGTAATACAATATGTGATCATTTTTACACCCTTCGTAGATTGCATAAAAATTTAATACAAACTTGGTGTGTACTTGGTAACAATTTACATGTTTATTTTACCATCTGGCAAATGTGTAAATGATATTTTGAGAAGCACATTTCATATTCACTTTAACAACTTATCCTTAACAATATGTGCCCTATCTTATGTATCGACTGGAAGGGTAGGAGGAATTAAAAAAAAAGATGAATCCGGGGGGGGGGGGAAATCATGTTCTAAATTGTTTGTTTAAAAAATGTTTTGCAGATTTAAGACTTAGTTTTTAGTACCAAACTGAAGGATTTTGTTGTTTGCTGACTTTTACCACACATCCTGCTAATTAGGGTAGAATAATCAGAGCAGCTTCCAAACATTATATCATGTACATCAAATCAGGTTTCCTACTAACACTGTAGGACACATAGGTAGCATTGATAAAATAAATATGGTTTTCTCTGTTGTTGTATAACACTATCACATTTTTTTCTAGAGGGTTTGGCTTGCTATAGCTTGTGTCTAAATATGGGAAGATAATTTTTTCCAATGTGTTGTAACGAACCTCAAGTGGATAGCTTTTATCGAATACTTTAACAGCATTTATGACACTTTGGCCTTCTGCCTTTTTTATTTCATTCTCTCTGCTTATTGGTCTCACTGGAATAAATCTCAGGGACTTACACAAAAACAAGCAAACAGATAATTCCCCATTTAGGTTTGTTTAAATGTACTCTTTTTTAGCTGGTAATAATCTAAGAAGCTTTATAAAATTTCATAGACTACCTCTACATACTAATTGCCATCTGCCATCTATAATGAAGAGATTTGATAAGCAAATTGCAAATATTGGCCTTAACAAATGTATTCCTTATAATAAAATCTTAATTTGAAGTAAAAATAAAGCTCAAAGTCACGTTTTTATCTAATAGACTCAGAAATTAAAGTACAGGTATATGTTGAAAATATTTTATTGTTGTTAAATGAATTATATCACAATAATATTATTTATTTTTAATTTAATAGAAATTTGAAACTTCCCAATCAGTTCTCCTTATCATTTGTTTTTTTATAGGATATATATTTCACTGTTATGCCTATATAGCATAATCCTGAGAAATATTGTCTGTGTATATCTTTATCTAAACCTATAATGTTGAACTACATTGTTCCTGATGCTTAATAGGTCTTACAGTCTACTCCCCATAACAACCCTGCAACTTCATTTACAGATAAAGAGATTGAGGCAAGGAAAGTTTAAGTTAGCTTTGCCATGGTTATATAACTAGTAAAAGAGCAAGAAGTCAACTCCAGATTTACTCTGCTTCTGCAATACACTTTCACCATAAATTTCTGTTTAGGAGAACATGTAAGTTTCCAAGGCTTCTTTCTCTGAGACTGTAAATCTTTACAGGAGAAGAAAGTCTCATCTTTCTCCTGTAGAGTGCCTGGTGAGTTTGAACTGCGGACCTTGTGTTAGCAGTTCAGTGCTTATCCTACCATGCCACCAGCGCTCCTACATAGTGACAGTATAAGATTATAAATCTTTAGAGCAGATAGTCTCATATTTCTCAGGAGGAGTGACTGGTTCAGACTTTTCAGCTAGCACTCCAGTGCTTATCCCACAGCACTACCAGAACTCCTTAGGGATGGAAATAGGGTAGGAAGAAATGGAGATGAATGCCTAGAATCCCTTTAGCATTTTGATTTTATTGTTCTAAAATCTACTTCTGTCCCAACTGTAATGATCATTCACCCAGCCCTTACCTTAAAACAATGCACTTGGATTTAGTTTGTCATAAGATGGATTAGAAATTCAAATCAAGTATATAAGAATCAATTAATATTCAGATAAAAAAAAAAAAAAAAAGCAAAAAATAGTATCCTAAACACCATGGCAACTCTGGAAGAAAGCTGATATATTTTTGGAATACCAAAAGTTATAGTGATAATATTAATAATAAATACTTATTGAATGCTTGTTTCATAATCTGTTCTCAGGGTATTTAATAAGCATATAATAACTAATTTAATTCTTAAAACCATCCTGTGAGCTATATACTATTATTATTCCTATTTTACAGATAAAGGAACTGAAGTATAGAGAGGTTAAGTAATTTTCTGAAGGTCACATAGTAAATTGATCCAGGATTTGATCTCAGGGAATATTGTTTCAAGGTAATTAATGACTAATAGTACCAGTGGTATAAGTATTAAGATAAGTGAGATGGTAGATAATGTCTTTTTTTTTTAAGAGTACTGCTCTGGTAGCATGGTGGGTATGAGTTGGGCTGCTAACCACAAGATTGGCAGTTCGAATCTACCAGCTACTCTACAGGAGAAGGATGAGGCTTTCTGCTTTTGCAAAAACAGTTACAGTGGCAGAAACCCTGTTCAGGGTCACTGTGAGTCAGAACCGACATGACAGTACACAACCACCACCCCTACAGAGAAAAGGAGCCCTGGTAGTGGATTATGAGCTGGGCTGCTAAAAGCAAGGTCAGTTGTTCGAATCTACCAGTGGCTTTGTGGGAGAGAGATGAGGCTTTCTGCTCCAGTAACTGTTTTCAGGGTCACTGTGAGGTGGAACCGACTGGATGACACACAACCACCATCACCACTACAAGGAGGAAGTCCTAGTGTGGCGCCGTATGATCAACACTGGACTGCTAACCACAAGGTTGACAGTTCAAACCAACCAGCTGCTCCTTGGAAATCCTATGAGTGGCATTTAACAACCACCACAACAAATACAAAGAGGAGTTAAGAACTCAAAAAAGGAAGTATATTCTTTAGAACCTGAGCGTAGTTCACTTAAGGATGTGACTCTGAGCAAAACCAAATGAATATTTTGCTTTACATTTTTCAAAAATATTAGGTTATTTCATATATATGTGGTGGCTGTGTGCCGTGGAGTCGGTTCCGACTCATAGCGACCCTGTATAGGGTTTCCGAGGCTGTAAATGTTTACGGGAGCAGAATGCCTCATCTTTCTCCCGCGGAACCGCTGGTAGTTGCGAACTGTTGACCTTGAGGTTCGCAGCCCGATTCGTAACCACTATGCTACCATATGTTGTTGTTGTTGTTAAGTGCCATCGAGTCGGGTCCGACCCATAGCGACCCTGTACAGGGTTTCCGAGGGTGTAAATCTTTACGGGAGTAGAAAGCCTCATCTTTCTCCCGCGGAGCGGCTGGTAGTTTCGAACCGCTGACCGTAAGGTTCGCAGCCCGATTCGTAACCACTACGCTACCATATAGTACTTATTATTTCTTCCAAATGTAATATTGCCAAACATTTCCTAATTATTAGTCGCTCATGGTTCTTTACAGTCTCCATTAAGTGAAACTATTTCAGAATTTAAAAGTTTAAGCTGTGCAAACTTGTTTTATAAAGAGTTTAAATGTTACAGTTTTTATTCAGAATTCTCAATGCCTCCGCGATGTTTTAATCAAATAACTTCCTTTGTATAACAGAAACAACAGACAGCTGGTAAAAATAGAGTAATTTTGAATTAGAATAAGCATTTTTACCAATAAAGTGTTGTAGTTGTTAAGTGTCCTTGAGTCAGTTCCAACCCATAGCTAGCCTGTATAGGGCTTCCGAGGAGTGGCTGGTGGCTTTGAACTGCTAACCTTTCATTCATACTGACCTTGTGGTCTAGTGCATGGTCCTACAGCACCACACCAACATAAAATAGCACATTTAAAGACAGTATTTGTAGAATAAACCAGAAGTTAATGAAATTAATATGGAACCGTCTAGTCCTTCATTTGGTCAATAATAGCAATGGTCAAGATTTCTGAATATTAATTCAGAAATTAATGATGTCACTAAAATAAAAAATTTTGTAGTTTTAAAAATTATTATTGAAACACAAACCCATTGCCATTCAGTGGAGTCTGACTCATAGAGATTTGGTAGGATGATGTAGGGTTTTCTAGGCTGATACATAGGATAAGCACTCGATGGCAAAGTAGATTTGAACCAAAAGGTTGGCGGTTCAAACTCACCAGCTGCTCCTTGGAATCACTATACAGGGGCGCTATGATTCAGAACCGACTTGATGGCAATTAACAACAACCAATCTTTATCTATGTATCTAGTCCTAGTGTGGCACTGTAGGATAAGCACTGAACTACTAACCACTAGGTTGGTGAGATATAGCTATATCTATCTATCTATCTATCTATATATATATATATAGCAGTTCAAACTGACCTTGTGGTCCACTACTTATCCTAGAGTGCCACAAAAAACACACAATCCCAAGGCAAAATATTCTACTGCTTAACAAGACTGTTGTACTTAAAGGTGACTTTTAGAAAATTAGCCTGCTCAGTGCTCAAAGTTCAAAAGATCATCTTAGGACAATGATCTGGGTGGCTCACCCCAATTCCACAGACCCCTGAAATTTGGATTCTAGGAGAATAAATCTCTGTTTCTCCAGTACGAACAACTGCATCCCTGGATCTATCTGCAGGGACAGCCTCTTTCAATTCTTAAAATGGATTATTTTGAAAATTTCATTTATATCACTAAATAACATCTTTCATGTATTCTTCATGATCTTTGCAGTTTAGAAATTATCTATTGATTTCCTACCCAGGTGACGAGGATTTCTTTCACTCCCTGCCCATATCGCACCCACTCCTAGGTCTCTATCATCCCAGTACAGTGATATATGGTAATTTTGGTTACAGAATTATTCAGTGTTTATCTTTTATAACCATGTAAACACTAGGTCCAGCTGAGCTACATAGTAGGCGATGATTATTTTTTCCCACCTCTCCTTTATGTTTGAGTAGTAACCAGCTCATGGGTGTATCAAGCATCACAGTCTAAATAATGTAAGTAAATCAACATTAGCAAAGGGCTGACATCACTAAATCAAACCATCAGCTTCTCTTTGAGAAAACACCTGCTGTCAGGTTAATGGTGACTTTACCAAGAAGATGTGGTTCCCCCCAAATCACTGGTGTCTATTTTCCTTATGTGTCAATAAGAGGGCAACTCCTGGTAGCTCTAAGGTGGATTCCAGAGTCAAAGAGCATGGATTTGAATTAAACTTTTGCCCCTTCCTGGCTGTGTGATGTTCAGCAGTCACATATCCTCTCTAAACTTTAGTTTCCTCATCCTGTAAAGTATAATTAATGGATAAAACCATCTTTGGACTTTGATTGGGATCAAATGAGATGATACATGTAACGTGCTTAGCACATAGACATCTAGGCCAGTTGGCGTAACATAGTCCACGAAGACAGTGTTCTGCTGTGGTGAGTAGGGACTGGGGTCTTGAAAGCTTGTGAGCAATCATTTAAGATGAAGCTATTGATCAGTCTCTCCCCTTCTGGAGTAAAGAAGAGTGAAGACATTCAAAGACTCAAAGATATAATTAGTCCAAAGGACTAAAGGACCATGCAAAACATAGCCTCTACTACCCTGAGCTGAGAAGAACTAGATAACATTGGGCTACAACTACTGACTGCTGTGATCAGGATCAAAACAGAAGTTCCTAGATAGAGAGGGTAAATAAATGTATATCAATATACTTAACAATTATAAAAAGACCAGACTTAATGATCTGCTAGACTGATGTACCCCTTTGATAGAGTGTGGCTCATAAGCACTTGTAACAATGGCATGAGGGCAGTGTTTGACCTCTTCTGACTTCACAAGAGCAAAGAATCAAATTCAATATTAGCACAAGGCAGATATGCCTCTATTCTCCAACCCTTTTTTTTTTTGCTCTTTTTCTTAACAATTCTGACATCAACTATACCTCCCATGGCACGCTCCACTTCTCAGCTGGGTTCGATGATTCACAGATCCTACTCATGATTATGGGGTTTATTAGGGAATTGTTGTTTATACTACAGTGCTACACCAGGGTCCAAATGACTGGGTGGTGGTGGTGGTTATGTGCCATGGAGTCGGTTCCGACTCATAGCGACCCTGTACAGGGTTTCTGAGGCTGTAACTTTACAGGAGCAGAAAGCCTCATCTTTTTCCCACAGAACAGCTGGTAGTTTTGAACTGCTGTCAAGTTGGTACCGACCCATAGTGACCCTGTATAGGGTTTCCGTGGAGCAACTGGTGAGCTTGAACCACCGATCTTGAGGTTCAAAGCAATTTTTCAATCCAGCGTATTAACCCACAGCGACACACCAGGACTCACTGGTTATAATTCAGGATCGGCAACATTCAAGATAAAATTCATGGTTCAGGACAGCCTCCTCTCAGGAGTGCTTATAGGACCTTGGTCTCACGGTCTGCTTGGTCAAGTGTTATTGAAGCTCTTTTAGCTCTCAGCCTCTCAGCCTCATGGCCTCTTGCTGCTTGAGCAAGTGTAGCTCTGCCAATTAAGACCCACTATGTCTAAGTCTGCTGGAAGTTGGACATCTTTTTTTCCTAGAGTTGACAAAATTAACTCCTCCCATTAAATGCCTGGAGGCAACCCATTCTGCTAGTAAGCCTTCTGTGCAAAGCTCTCAGCTTTATTTCTCCTTGGTCTGGGAAGCGCAGCACTCTGTCTCATGCTTAGATTCTGCTGCAGTGACTGCCACTACATCTTTGTTGCATTTCTGCCACTTCTTGCCATCTCTGGTGTCACAGGCCTCTGTCTCCTGTACTGAGGAGGTTTCAGTGCAGAGATATTGGAATCCTAAGGCCATGCTCCATTCCTGACTTCTTTCTTGATGGTAGTATGACCCTCCCTGCCTAATTTTGAGAAGGCACATTTTAACCCTAGTGGGATGGCAAAACTGACCATTCCCTGCATTACGATTCCATACATCTTTTTTGCTGGTAACGTAGTGGTTACGAATCGGGCTGCTAACCTGAAGGTCGGCAGTTCAAAACTACTAGTGGTTCCGTGGGAGGAAGTTGAGTTCTGCTCCCGTAAAGATTTACAGCCTCGGAAACCCTGTGCGGGGTCACTATGAGTCGGAACCGACACCATGGTACTAACAACAACTCCACAAAGTTTTCACGTACTTTATTTACGTTATTAGCAAGCAATCCAGTCCTCTTGGTCGGCCACAAGCGCCTTACATTTGCACAGTCCTACCCAGTCATTTAAGGAGCTCTGGTAGTGTAGTGGTTACAAATCGGTCTGTGAACTGCAAGGTCAACAGTTCTAAACTACCAGCTGTTATGCGGGAGAAAGATGAGACTTTCTGCTCCCATAAAAAGTTACAGCCTCAGAAACCCTGTACAGGGTCGCTATGAGTCGGAACCTACGCCATGGCACATAACCACCACTACCACCACCACCACCCAGTCATCTGGGCCCTGTTATTGCGTAGTGGTTACGAATCGGGCTGCGAACCTTAAGGTCAGCAGTTCGAAACTACCAGCTGTTCTGCGGGAGAAAGATGAGGCTTTCTGCTCCCGTCAAGATTTACAGCCTTGGAAACCCTGTACAGGGTCGTTATGGGTCAGAACCGACTCGACGGCACTTCACAACAACAGCATAGCACTGTAGTATAAACTCTGAACTGGTAACCACAAGGTCGGTGGTTCTAACCCACTAGCCATTCTCAGAAATCCTATACAGGGTCACTTATGAGTTGGAAACTACTCAACAGCACATAACAGCAACAAAAACAATCCAGTCAGCTACTGGGAGCTTAAAGACTGGATAGAAGAGTCATATCAAGTAATTCAATGCACCACAACACCTCTCAAGCCTGGAACTGAACCAAACTCCAGCTATCAACTTTCAGCCAAACAACAGACATACATATAGTATTTAATATATGTCTATAAAGTATTTAATAACATCAGAGAGAAATGTACACAGTAGCATCAATCATACAAGACCAAAAGGGCAGTCTTTACCCAAAAGAAAGCTCAGAAGGCAGGGAGGGGCAGGAAAGAAGAATGACTAGAAATGGGGGAGCCATGGGAGGAAGTGGGAAGATTGCCATTACATTGAGGGGATTGCAACCAATGTCATAAACAAAAGCATGTATAAACCGTTGAATGGAAAACTTTCACCCAAACTACACTAAAAAGTAAAAAAAATAAAATAAAAATTAAGGATTTGCAAAATGGTTAGCAGTCACGTGCCACATATTCTGAAGAACCCAGGTAATATATGACACCTTTTCTGAGGAGCAAAGTTAGTTTCTCAATGTTGTATAGGGCCTCTAGGCTGCAATCTTTATGGAAACAGTCTGTCAGAGGTTTCTTCCAGCTGGTGGGTTCAAACACTGACCTTTCAGTTAGCAGCCAAGCACTTAGCCACTGTGCCACCAGGGCTCCTTATTGAAGCACAAGACCATCTAAAATACTTATAAAGAACATAGGGCTAAACAGTAGATATTTAAGCTTAGAGATCAAGTTTGTCTTTTTAATAGTTTTTGTTCTAAGGTTGGACATCCTCTATGCTATATGAGTTATGCTGTTGTTTGTACTTACTTTTCTTGAAAAAGGAGCAATTTCTACAAAATGGGAAACAAATAGGACATGTAAAAAATTGCATGATGGCATTTATTTTAACTATGTGACTTATTTTAGAGTGTTATTTAAATATATTGATGTGAAAACTTAGAATTTTTTTCATATGTAAAAATATTTTTTATGAATGATCTTTTATTCTGTTGTCTAACTTTTGAATAAGAAAGCTGTAAAAGAGAGTAATTACTTCTGCATTAGTAGTTATTTTTAAAAGCTTAACTCATTGAGCTTGTTTGTGAAGACAAATTCTATAAAACTGTTTTCTAAGTCCACGATGGTAAAACAAAATCTGAAATTAGAACTTTATGCTATTCTTCTAGGAGCACTGCTCCTTCTCCTCCCAAGCCAGCTGTGTTCCTCTGAACAAGCTGTAAACATACGGTGTGGATCAAAACCAAAATTGTGATACTTAGTTTTGATTGCTCCTGTTGTTGTTAAGTGCTGTTGAGTCTGCTCCGAGTCATGGCAACCTTGTACAGGGTTTCCGAGGAGCAGCTGGTGGGTTTGGACTGCTAACCTTGTCCAGTGCTTATCCTAAAATTATCTCTCATTTACATAACCCTCTCCTCACTTATTGTCTATATTGTTATGCCACACTTCACACTTATGACAATAGTAATAAATCTACTATGGACATATTTCTGACAGCAACGAATGCAAAGGTGTGAGGCTAGAATAATGCTGGCTGTGATGGTTAAGGTTATGTGTCAATTTACTGGGCCGCGATTCTCAGGTGTTTGGCAGTTATGTAAGGATGTAACCATCTTCTAGTTTGTGATCTGATGTGTCATCTTCCATTTTTGCATAATGCAGATTTTCTCATAATAACCTGGTCTTTAGAACTTAATCATGTTGATAAGTGAGGAAAGGGTATATTCTCTAGTCTTTTGTGAAGTGACATCATATTCTCTTTCTTTATATCTGTACCTATGCAAATTTGCTGGTATTGTCTATCAGTGGTTCTCAACAATGGCTGCCCATTAAAATAACCTGTGATGCTTAAAATACAGATGCCTAGGCTAAAATGAGAGTCTTTGGGCTGAATCTAGGATTTTAGAGATTCCATTGATTAGCCAAAGGAGCTCTGGTAGCGTAGTGGTTACGAATCGGGCTGTGAACCTTAAGGTCAGTGGTTTGAAACTATCAGCCGCTCT
>NW_006408699.1:450748-462154 GCF_000296735.1 Chrysochloris asiatica | reverse complement strand
TTTACTCGCATGGGATATCAAAGAGATTGTCTGATGATTTCCGCATTTCGTTGGGTCACCTCTCTTTGGAATGGGCACAAATATGGATCTCTTCCAATCTGTCGGCCAGATAGTTGTCTTCCAAATTTCTTGGCAGAGATGAGTGAGTGCCTCCTCACTTTCTTGAAAGATTTCAATTTTGATTCCTGGTTCATCAATTCCTGGTTCTTTGTTCTTTGCCAAATCCTTCAGTGCACCTTGGACTTCCTCGTTCAATATCATTGGCTTTTGATCATATGCTACTTCTTGAAACGACTGAATATTAACCATTTCCTTTTGGTACAGAGACTCTGTGCATTCCTTCCATCTTCTCTTGATGCTTCCTGCATCATTCAATAATTTGCCCAGAGAATCTTTCAATAACGAAAGTCAAGGCTTGTTTAATAAATAATAGGCAGAGCTGGGTTGAATCCAGTCAGTAGCTCTGGCATTTAGATTAGGTGTTATCTGAAACTTGCATGGATTAATCATTTCTTTTAAAGTCTTTATGCTGAGATTCATCCTATGGATCAAAGACTTTTAACTAATTCTAATGAAAGCCATATCTAGCACTTATCTATGGTTTTGGAAATTGTTTAGCTATCTGCTTGAACTAAAATAGGTCAGACTGTTTGACATAATTTGTTCAAACTGGTTCTTAAGGCATTAAGATTAATTGATGAGTCTATAAAACCTATATTACTTTAGGTTAAGTAACAATTTTGTATAAAAACTGATTTCCTATCAGAAGTAAAATATGGCACCAGAAGTCACTTCTGAGTTCTCTATGTTACTTGATTTTGTTTAGCCCCTATTTCTTCCCCAACAATTTGGGCATCTTGCCATGTACTTACTTTAGAGGGAGTTGGAGAAGGAAGATTTGCTACAAATAAATCAAAATATTGTCAAGCCTTCAGTAGAACTTTATGGAAATCTTCTGATAAAATGTGCTGTAAAGACAATGAATTAGAGTAATAAAAAATTACTGCTATGTTAAGGAATCGACAGGCACAAATGGCATAATGCGCCCCTATCGAACTTTGTATTTACCTTTTCTATATCATGCAACAGACTGTGCTTTAATGAGTTGTTTATGTCTATTTTTCTTACTGGACTTGACTGATCTAGAAAGCAGGGTCTATATTTTATAGGTCTTTGTAGTGAGCCTGATATAGACTCTGGCATATAATAGATTGAACAAATGTTTACCAAATGTACTTTATGTACGTAGGATAAAATGAGATCTTAATTACTTTGCAAAGTTTAGATTTTTTTTTTCTTTTATGAAGGAGATAGTATTAGTAAACTGTAATGTTACTCTGTCTCTGAAAGTATACAAATGAAAATTTAAGATGAGATTCAGTGTCTCTGTACTTTAACATTGGATTGAGAAGCAAGTTATGTTAAATCAAAATGACCTAGGGGAGGAATGAAGTTGCTATTTTGTATAGGTTGGCAATAAGGTGCTGAGGGAAAATCATAAGTTTTGACACTAGACAGACTTGGATTTTAGTCTTCAACTTTGAAGCTGTGCAATCCCAGACTAGTTTCTTAATATTTAAGTTTCCGTTTCCTTATGTGTGAAATAAGGATAATACTACTTACTTTATAGATGAGTTGTGATAATTATGTAGAGTTCTTAGTAAAGCATCTGATACAGTGTCTGACACATAGTAGGTACAATGATAGCTGACAAAGAGCAAAAAAATTCTTTTCAGTTAGAAAATTATTTTAAAATATGCTTTTATGTTCCACAGACAGACATTTTAATTGATATATTTAATCCCTGCCTTTTCACTTTAATTTGCTAAAAGTTAATTTCCAAATTAAACATTATGAAAGACTGCATAGAATATATTTTACTTTTTGCTGGTAAGGGATCTTGTACTATCAGAGGATTACAAGGTAAAGCTGAGCCAGTGGTTTTCACTCTAGTCCCCGTTTAGTCCCTGTCACCAAACTACCACACAATTTGGAGCACTTGCCAGTGTTGGCTCAAGAGAGGCCAAGCGAGACACTAATAGATGCATTTTCTCCATGACTACACCCTTGGATCACACATAGAACTCTTATTAACAGCAATGAGAGTTAAACTTGTAAATCCCTTATGCATTGATGGGAGAATAGACCTTTTAGTTTACTTAGCCATCTTCCAGTTATTTGGCACTTTCCCCATCCCTTGTGAGTTCTCCAACATTTTCATTAAAGGTTTTCTATTTTCTATTCTGCTTCATTCAGTTTGGGTTGTAATTCATGTTGGCTTAATGCCTTGGCAGCAATGAATGATTCTAATTGCCTCACTATCTATCTAGTCTGGCCTAATCATAAAGCCTTTCAACTTTTCATTCAAGCTTCCAGCAATATCAACTTCATGGGTCACAAACTTCCCACTCATACCCTTTCATTGCATCCTAGCTGCTTACCTCTTATGTTTTTAAGAATCTCGAGAGAGTTCATCATTATTTCATCCCTTTTCTGTTATACCACCTTACCCTTTTTTGTAAATTAAAGCAGCACTGTAGAGATCTTTGGGTGCAAGGACAACTTTTGTCCAGACATTGTATCCAAAGAGTTAGATAGTTCTCATATATTTGAGTTAGCTCTAAAAAAAGGTTAGAAGCTAGAAAGTTTCTGTATTCTCCCACATCTCTAGTTTTGCCTCTTTAATTGTAGTAGCCCACTGATTACAATACATATTTTCTTTTTTATATATTAAAGATGGCTATGGTATGAGAATCATAATGAAAAACTGAAAACAAAGATCCTGTGTAGAACTCATGTGATTTTTCTGGCAGAGCAAGGAGGTTTCTACGGTGTACTACATACTATGGTGTTCTGTTTTGATTCTGCATGGCAATAATTATTTTGGAGATTTTGTGGGAACTTTTCTCATATAATTTAAAATTTATTTTGAATAGCCCCAAAAGATTTGAAAGGGAGGGATTACATCTTAATGGGTTATGAATTATATATATTTGTCTTCTTTCCCCTCCTTTATAACAATAATTCTAAAAATTAAAAAAGCTTTACATTATAACAAGAGTCCTGGTGGTGCAGTGGTTAAGTACTTGGCTTATGTCAAAATGTCAGCAGTTGGAACCCACCAGCCATTCAACAGGAGAAAGATGTTATCTGCTTCTGTAAAGATTACAGCCTTAGCAATCTTATGGGACAGCTTTACTCTGTCCTATAGGGCTACTACAAGTTGTAATTCACTCAATGGCAGTGGGTTTGATTTATAGAAAATTTCAAATATTATAGAAATTAGTTACTAGTGTAACGAACACACCTTTATCCATCCATTGATAAATTCAGTGGTTTGGTTTTTATAGGAAGACTGCTGTATAGACCATGTGGTATACTTCTGTATTGTATCATTGTGTCTCTTTTGTATCTCTTTATCAGTCACTAGATCCAGTAATTCATTGCTGTTTAAAAAATGGGATATAAAAAGTCTGTTTTTCTTTATTACCTATACTACTTATAGACAGAGTCCTGGTGTGGCACCATAACTGGGCTGTTAACTGCAAGGTCAACATTCATACCCACTAGCCTCTTCTTGGAAACCCTATACAGGGTCACTATGAGTAAGAACTGACTTGACAGCACTTAACAGCAATAACTTATATTTAGTCAATTTTCATTTCTCTTGGACTATATCCTCTAAAAGTTAGCAAGAACACTGAATTAGCAAATACTGAACCATTGCTTCGAAGAGATATAAATTATGTCATATAACCTTCTGTTAAGGAGTTCTGGTAGTATAGTGGTTACGAGTCATGCTGCTAACCTCAAGGACAGCAGTTTGAAACCACCAGCTGTTCCACAGGAGAAAGATGAAACTTTCTGCTCCCGTAAAGATTTACAGCCTTGGAAACCTTATGCAGGGTTGCTATGAGTCAGAACGCACTCCACAGCACATAACCACCACCATCAACACTGTGTTGTTGTTGTTAGTGCTGTTGAGTAGGTTTTGGTTCATTACAAAACACTGCCTGGTCCTGCACCATCCTCATAATTGTCGAGCCCATTGGTTGAGCCTATTGTTGCTGTATTATGTCAATCCATCTTGTTGGGGTTCTTCCTCTTTTTTTGTTGATCATCTACTTTACCAAGCAGGATGTCCTTCTCCAGTGACTGATCCCTCCTGACAACATGTCCAACATTCTCACCTTTGAAGAGCATTCTGGCTGTAGGTTTTCCAAGACAGATTTATTTGTTCTTTTGGGAGTCTATAGTACTTTCATTATTCTTTGCCAATGCCATTACTCAAATGCATCAGTTCTTCTATGGTCTTCTTTATTCACTGTCCAACTTTCACATACATTTGAAGCAACTGATAATACCATAGCTTGAGTCAGGGGCACATTAGTCTTCAAACTTTAACGAGGTCTTTGCTCTTTAAAGAGGTCTTGTGCAGCAGATTTGCTTAGTGCAATACCTTGTTTGATTTCTTGACTGCTGCTTCCGTGAGTGTTGATTGTGGATCCAACCAAAATGAATTATTTGGCAAATTTATTTTTTCTACATTTATCATGATGCTATTTTTTTGGTTCATTTGTGAGGATTTTTTTTTTTTTTTTTCCAGTGAGGTGCAATCCATACTGAAGTCTTTCATCTTCAGCAGTATTTTACTTTTTCTTCACTTCCAGCAAGCAGGTTGTTTATTAGTCTTCCTCCATTTCTGATGCCACACTTTTCTTCCTATAATCTACTTTCTGAGATTTTTTGCTCAGTACACAGATTTAATAAGTATGATGAAAAGTTACAACTTTGGTGCATACCTTTCCTGATTTAAAACCATTCAGTATTCCTTTGGTATGTTTGATTGACTTTCTTTTAGTCTAGGTACAGGTTCATCATAAGCACAGTTAAGTGTTCTGGAATACCCATTTCCCCCTATGTTATTCATAGTTTGTTATGATCCACGCAGTACAATTCCTTTGCACAGTCAATAAAGTACATATAAATGTCATTCTGGTAGCCTCTGCTTGTAGCTAAGATCCATTTGACGTCAGCAGTGATATCCCTCATTCCATGTCCTCTTCTGAATCCGGTTTGAATTTCTGGCAGCTCCCTGTCTATGTACTGCTGTAATAGTTTTAAAATTATTTTACTTGCATGTGATATGAATGCTATTGCTTGATGATTTCTACATTCTGTTGTCTCACCTTTCTTTGGAATGGGCACAAATATGTATCTCTTTCAATCAGTTGGCCAGGTAGCTGTCTTCCAAATTTCTTGGCATAGATGAGTGTGCACCATAGTGCTTCATAAGTTTGTTTAAACATTTCAGTTTGTATTCCATCAGTTCCTAGAGTCTTGTTTTTCACCAGTGCCTTCAGTGCAGCTTTGACGTCTTCCTTCAATGCCATCTGTTCTTGATCATATGATACCTCTTGAAATGGTTGAGCATCGACCAATACTTTTTGATACAGTGACTCTGTGTATTCCTTGCATCTTCTTCTGATACTTCCTGCATCATTAAATATTTTACACATAGAATCATTCAAGATTATAACTTGAGACTTGAATTTTCTCTTCAGTTCTTTCAGCTTGATAAATGCTGAGCATGTTCTTTCCTTTTGATTTTCTAATTCCAGGTTTTTACACATTTCACTATAATACCTTACTTTGTTTTCTTGAGCTGCCCTTAGAATTTTTTTGTCCAGCTCTTTTACTTACCCATTTATTCCAGAAGCTTTATCTTCTTTACACTCAAGAGCAAGTTTCAGAGTCTCTTTTGACATCCATTTTGACTTTTCTTCCTTTCCTTCCTTTTTAATGACCTTTGTTTACAACTCTTCTGGTGTTTGGTCATTACATCTAATACATCAAATCTGTTACTGAGATGGTCTCTAAATTCAAATGGAATATATTCAAACTCATATTTTGCCTCTCGTGGACTTGTTTTAATTTTCTTCAGTTTCAGGTTGAACTCACATGTGAGCAATTGATGATATATTTCACAGTCTTCCTCTGGCCTTGTTTTGGCTGAAGATATTGAACTTTTCCTCTGTCTCTTCTCACAGATGTAGTCAATTTGATTCCTGTATATTCTATCTGGTGAGGTCTACATGTGTAGTCACTATTTGTGTTGTTGAAAAAAGGAATTTGTAGTGAATAGGTCACTGTTCTTTTAAAATTCTATCATGGGATCTCTAGCATCATTTCTATAACAAAGACCATATTTTCTAGCTATTGATCCTTCCTCTTTGTTTCCAACTTTCACATTCCAGTCACCAGTAATTATCAGTGCATATTGATTGCATGTATAATCAATTTCAGATTGAAGAAATTCATAGAATTCTTCAACTTCATCATTGCTGGCTTTAGTGGTTGGCATGTAAATATGCAAAATAGTGACATTAAATGGCCTTCCTTGTAGGCGTATGGACATTATCCTATCACAGATAGCATTGTACTTCATGATAGATCTTGAAAAGGTCTTTTAACTATAAATGCAATACCATTCCTCTTCAATTTGTCATTCCTGGCATAGTAAACCTTATAATTGTCAGATTCAGAATTGTTAATAACAGTTTATTTCAGCATATTAATGCCTAGGATTTTGATCTTATGGGTTCCATTCCATTTTTTATGGTTTTCTATTTTCCTAGATTCATACATGATATATTCCACATTCTGATTATTAATGTACATTTGCAGCTGTTTCTTCTCATTTTGTGTTGTGCCCCATCAGTAAGTGAAGGTCCTGAAAGCTTTGCTCCATTCTTGTTATTAAGATCATTCTATTTTGAGGAGGCAGCTCTTTCCAAGTTGTATTTTTAGTGCTTTCCAACATTAGGGGTTCATCTTCCAGCACTGTATCTGACAAGCTCCTCTGCTGGTCAGAAAGTTTTTAGAGGCTAATCATTCAGAAGTGGTCTGCCTTTCCTTCCTTCTAGTCTGTTTTTGTCTGGAAGGTCCATTGAAACCTGTCCACCATGGGTGACCCTGCAGGTATTTAAAATACTGGTGGTATAGTATCCAACATCACAGTAATGCACAAGCCACCACAGTACAACTAATCTTTGGTCGACACATTGTTTTTCTACACATTGTTTTCAACCAATCAATGAATAACTTACTTTTATCTGTGTTTCTGTTTAAAGACATCTTATTCCATATATATGTGATTCATTAGCATTGAACTCACTGCAAAAATGACTGTAACTCATGGATGAGCAAAGCTTATCTAATATATCCGCTCCTGTCTTATTGACATGATTCGTTCCAAAGACCAGGTCATTATGTGAAAACTGGTGTTATTCATAAATGGAAGATCAGATCAGAAATGGAAGATGACTACATCAATTGACAAACCACTGAGAATCATGGCTCAGCCCAGTTGACACATAACTGAAAACGTCATAGTAGTATTACTAATAGGGTTCCAGTCCATACATGTACGGGTCTGTTTCAAACAAAATGTGTTTAAGCATATCTTTGCAATCAGTAGGTGGCTGTAGACCAGTTCTCTTAGTAATACACATTGCATTAGGGTGCCTTCAAAAAAAGGCCCAGTCAAAACAGTGGTTTCTCAGGGTCAGTTTAACTGGGTCAGTTAAGTTCAAGGCAGAGAGGTCATCTCAGAAGGTTATGGCAATTGCTTTTTGGGAGTGATAAAATTTTCTTTAAGAAGACATGACAATCAGGGATTTATAATGAAGAAGTTTTAATAAAATTGAAAACTGCGTAAGTGAGAAAAAGGTCATGAAAGTTATGCTGAGGAATTTTTTTCCATCACAGCAATGTACCTATATGTTCTTTGAGAGTCTCAAGGACTGTCTTACAAGAATTTTATTTTATTTATTTATTTATTTTTAAGGTTTTTATTGTGGATTGAGTGAAAGTTTACAGGGCACATCATCAGTTTCACATTCAACCATTCATATGACTTGTTTCATTACATTGATTGTAATCCCCTCCATATACCATCAGTTAACAGTGTTTCTCTCTATCCTCTTTAGCTTTTTTTTTGGGGGGTGGTGGGGGGTGCAGAAAACTTTACCTTTTTGGAATTTACAGTCTCGGCTTCTAGGGAAGGTTTTTACATTTATCTGTGGCTATCCAGGGCTCATGTATGAGATTACTAGCAAGCATACTGAATAATCAGATGAGGGACAGTTTGCTATGTCTGCTAGGTGATTAAAGTCTGATCCTCGGAGCCTATGGTTTGGACGGACAAGAATTTTATTGAGATACTTTACCTACAGATTTAATCTTTCCCCTTCAGACTTCTTTTTGTTCCCAAGACTCAAAGAACACTGAAACGGAACACAATTTGAGTCCTTTGAGGATCCCAAAGCTGCTATTTTGACTTGGTGTGAATTAAAGGACAAAGGATTTTTTGGGAGAAGTTACAGAGATGGAAACACTGCCTTCAGAAGTGTATAGACCTAAATTGGAGGCTATGTCAAGAAACAATAACTTCACATTTTGATATTTTTGTTTAATAAAGATGTCTGATTTGTGGCAATACTTTTTGACTTATATAACAGGCAAAAATTATGAAGTTATGCAAAAAAGTTCTGTCGTAATACACCTATACATATAGTTTTCATGTCTCATGGCATTTCCAGAAGAGAATTTCAGCCTCATTTGTCCACATTTTGATCATATTTGCATAATAAAGTCATAAGCCATGGTCAAGAAGCCCTGGATCCAGTTAATTAGTAACCTGGTAATCTGAAAAGTAAACAGTTTAAAACTGTGCTTTTACGCTGGGGCAGTTTAAGGTTGGATCTGAAAACTGCGGAATTCCTTATAGCTGATCTTCACTCAGTGAAGGGTTGTATGGAGGGCTGTGCACAGGGCTGCCACAGTCAGAGCACAGACTGGTCCCTCAGTGGGTGGGGCCCACTGCCTACGTGCGCTTGGGCCTTTGGTGCCAGCCTCATGAAAGCTGGGCAGCAGGATGGTGCAGATGCAGGTGCACATTGCCCTGGCCCCTTAGGGCCCCTTGGGCAGTCAGATGGACTCATCTCATTTGAGCAAGGGACTTGGCGACTGCTCTGTACCTGTGGCTCTCAGGAGGGAGATTCCAATGGCCCAAGCTTTGTGGATGGCCTGGTGGATAGCGGGCCCTCGTCTGCCTGAGTGGCCTCTCTGCTTCTGCGGTGCAGAGCTGCGCACCACTTGTGCTACGGTTGACTGCCCTGGTGAAGGTTGGTTTCAGGACAGAAAATGCGATTTTATTTTTTGCTTTGGAGAAAGTTTTCAGAGCAGGCAAGGAATTCTGCTGGGGGAAGGGCTGCCTTACAAACTGCATGGGAAAGTGGTGAAAGTCCGCTACTGGGAACCAAACCTCCACATCTAGAGTCACCAATACGAAGACTTAACTTTAAATTCTCTGGATAGAAAAAAAAAAGAAAAGAAAAAAGAAGATATAGAGATCATCAATATGTAAAAGACATTGGTATAGCGTTTTTTTGAAAATAACGCGTGGAAGTTATGTACTATGCAAAAGCATGTAACCAGTGAATCATTTGTGTAAAATACAGTGTTACTATACTATTTGGTTATAATAAGGTCCATTTATATTTCCCCTTTATTTACCAGTTTTCAGTATCTTACAAAGGTGAGGCCAGTTGCTATCAAACTTCCAGGTGAATCTTGTCTGGTATGGCCAGCCTCCCTACTCACCAAGCACAAATCCTCAGGTGTAGTCTAGAAGTCCTAGATCAAGGCATCCCAAGGTAATTTATAGGGAATCTAGGACAAAGTCCACGTTACTTAGAGAAAACCAGATCATTTACTTCTTAGTATATTACTTTGTATTAATTTTCATATTAATTAAAAATTACCAAGTGTTGTGGGTTAATGAGCTGGACTGCAAAGTCAGTTTGATCCACAAGGTCGTCGGTTCAAGCTCACCAGCTGCTCCTCGGAAACCCTATGAAGGGTGTCTGTGGGTTGGAACCAATTCGATGGCACTTAAAAAACAACAAAGTCCATTCAAGAAATATTTACTGAGTACTTACAACATGCCAGTTTTTTCTGATGTCAAGTAATGGATACTATTGAAAAAGAAAGACTACCCCATGAAATGCATAAAGGAATTAAATAACCACTTCTCAAAAAGATTTGGGATCATGGTATTTTCAAACACCTTATCAGAAGGATTCCATATGTCTAACTACACAGATATGGCTACCTGTATTTAAATTTCATTATATTAAGTGAATAGCTAAAATAATTAAATATAATTAAAATTTAAAAATACATTTTGAGGCTCCTCCATCTAAATGGTGACAAACATGAAAAAACAATCCCTCTAACTCTTTTCAGTCAATTTAGATATAAGGATAAGTCAATATTTTTTAAACTTCTTGCAAGGTAAGAATCTCAACATAAACCCTATGTAGTAATAAAAGTTATTAGGTAGTTGACCTATTTATTCATATTTATTGTTGTTAAGTGCCATGTAGTTGGTTCTGACTCATAGAGACCCTGTATAGGGTTTCTGAGGCCATAAATCTTTGCAGGAGCAGAAAGTCTTGTCTTTCTTCCTCAGAGCAGCCGAGGTTTGCAATCCAGCACTTTATCCTACAGATCTGCTATGCTCTCCTTTATTCATATGAGGAGACTTCAAAAAGTTCCTAGAAAAGTGAAATTAAAGTATAATGGGATTTTTCCAGGAATGTTTTGAATCTACCTTGAATGCTATTGGCCAATTGGAATTACTTTTTTGTGAACTATCTAATCAAATGGCTTGCCTGTTTTTCTATTGAGTTGTAAATTTTTCTAATTAGGCTGTAAGTGCCTGTGGGAGTACATTGTTGTTACTAAATGCTGTGGAGTCGGTTCTGACTCATAGTGACCCTACATAGGGTTTCCAAGGAGCAGCTGGTTGTTTTGAACTGCTGACCTTGTGGTGCCCAGTCCAGTGCTGATCCTATGGACAACACCTGGAGTCATTGTTGTTGTAGTTGTTAAGTGCCGTTGAGTTGGTTCTGACTCACAGTGACCCCATATAGGGTTGAGGAGCAGCTGGTGAGTTCAAACAGCCAACCTTGCAGTTCAAACTGACCTTGCAGTCCAGCGCTTATCCGACAGTGCCACACTGGACTCCAGGAGTCACGTTAGGCCCCAGGATAATGTCCCCATCTCAAGATAGTTATCCAGATCTGCAAAGTCTCTTTCACTATGCTAAACTCTGGGGATTAGGACATGGACATCTGTCTGCGCCATTATTCTGGCTGACCACTGGATTTATGTAGGTGTGGATCCCTGGGGCTAAGGAAGCTTTCTTAGTTTCACAGTCAATTTGCCTCTGTTCTTCAATAAGATTTTAAAGTTTTTTTTTTTTTTTTTCATACAGGCCCTCGTTATATAATGCCTTTAAATATTTAAGGAGCTCTGGTAGCGTAGTGGTTATGAATC
>NW_006408699.1:448373-449459 GCF_000296735.1 Chrysochloris asiatica | reverse complement strand
GACATGATGTCATTTGATTTCTTGACTGCTGCTTCCATGAGTGTTGATGGTTGATCCAAGGAAAATGAAGTCTTTGACAATTCAGTCTTTTCTCCATTTATATGAATGTTATTTATTGATCGAGTTGTGACAACTTTTGTTTTCGTTACATTGAAGTACAACCCAGACAGAAGGTCTTTGATCTTCATCAGTAAGTATTTTAAGTTCTCTTCTCTTTCAGTATGCAAGGATGTGTCATCTACACATTACAGGTTGTTAACGAGTATTCCTCCAATCCTGATTCTATGTTCTTCTTCATATAATTAAGCTTTTCGGATTATTTGCATAGCATACAAGTATTGAATAAGTATGGTGAAAGAATATAACTTTCGCATACACCTTTCCTGATTTTAAATCATTCAGTGTCCCTTGTTCTGTTTGATAGGCTGCCTCTTGGTCTATGTACAAGTTGCTCATGAGCACAAATAAGTGTTCTGGAATACTCATTCTCTGCAATGCTATC
Organism: Chrysochloris asiatica; assembly: GCF_000296735.1. Taxonomy (NCBI): domain Eukaryota; kingdom Metazoa; phylum Chordata; class Mammalia; order Afrosoricida; family Chrysochloridae; genus Chrysochloris; species Chrysochloris asiatica. The sequence continues at coordinate 448,957 of NW_006408699.1, read as the reverse complement.
CATAGCTTGTCATGATTCACACAAGTGAAAGCCTTTGTGTAGTCAATAAAGTACAGGTTAACATTTTTCTGGTATTGTCTGCTTTCAGCCAGTATCTATCTTATATCAGCAATGATATTCCTCATTCCACATTTCCCTCTGAATCAGGCCTGAACCTTTGGCAGCTCCCTGTCAATGTACTACTGGAGCCGTTATTGAATTACCTTTAGAAAAATTTCACTTGCATGTGATATTAATGATATTGCCTGATGAGTTCCACATTCATTGGGTCACCTCTCTTTGGAATGTGCACAAATATGGCTCTCTTCTAATCAGTTGCCAGGGAGCTGTCTTCTAAATTTCTTGGCATAGGTGACTCAGTGCCTCCAATACTGCCTCAGTTTGTTGAAACACTTCAGTTTGTATTCCATCAATTCCCAGAGCTTTGTTCTTTGCCAATACCTTCAGTGCACCTTCAGTATAATTGGCTTTTGATCATATGCTAACTCTTGAACTGGTTGAACCTTGACCATTTCATTCTGATACAGGTACTCTGTATTCCTTTCATTTTCTTTTGATGCTTTCTGCATCATTCAATATTTTGC
>NW_006408699.1:441427-448273 GCF_000296735.1 Chrysochloris asiatica | reverse complement strand
AATTGTTCCCTCTTGGTTTCTTGATATTAGGACCGGACAAAAGTCACTCCCAAATATTACATAAAAGAGTAGCACATAGTATGTTTAATGTATTACAAAATAATGAGTACTTTAGAGCTGTATCACAGATTTGCTGTAAAAGACCTCTTTAAAGTGTTAAAGAATAAAGATGTCACTTTGATGACTAAGGTGCAACTGGCCAAACCTTGATATTTTTCAGTCTCCTCATTGCATGTGCAACTTATGTGGAACATAGAAGAATCAATGAATTAGAATTATGATGTTGGAGAAGAATATTGAAAGCACCATCGATTGCCAGAAGAACAAGCTCATCTGTCTTTGAAGTAGTACACCCAGAATTCTCCTTAGACGTGAGGATGATAAGACTTTATCTCTGGTATTTTGGACATGCTGTCAGGAGGGACCAGTTCCTAGACAAGGACATCCTACTTGGAAAACTGGAGGGTCAGGGGGAAAGAGGAAGACCCTTAATGAGAAGGATTGACATGTGGCAGCAACAATGGGCTCAAACATAAAAACTGTGAGGATGGCATAGAACCATGCAGTGTTTCATTCTTTTGTGCATATGGTCACTATGAGTCAGAACCAACTCTGAAGCACTTAACAACAATATCACAATATATCATGAATGACATCATATGAAAGTTTACCTTATAAATGAAAATTTAGGACCTGCATAAGATCTAGGCACATTGTTGTAGTTGTTAGGTGCCATCAAATTGGCACCGCCTCATAGCGACCCTATGCACAATAGAATGACACACTACCCGGTCCTGGGCCAAACTCACAATTGTTGCCACGCTTCAGCCCATTGATGCTGCCACATTGTGAATCCATCTCGCTGGGGGTTTCCTCTTATTCTCTGACCCTCCACCTTACTAAACATGAGATCCTTCTCCAGCAACTGGTCCCTCCTGACAATAAGTCCAAAGTATGAGAGATGAAGTTTGGCCATCCTCCAAGGAGCATTCTGGATACACTTCTTCCAACATAGATCTGTTTCTTCTTTTGGAAGCCCATGGTACTTTAAATATTCTCTTCCAAAACTGTAACTCAAATGCATCAATTCTCCTACAGTCTTCCTTATTCACTGTCCAGCTTTCACATGCATATGAGGTTATTGAAAATGCCATGGCTTGGGTCAGGCACACCTTAGTCCTCAAGCTGACATCTTTGCTCTTCAACACTTTAAAAAGGTCTTGTGCAGCAGATTTGCCTAATGCAATACATTGTTTGATTTCTTGACTGCTGCTTCCATGAGTGTTGATAGTTGATCCAAGAAGAGTGAAATCCTTGCCAACTTCAATCTTTTCTCCGTTGATAAGAATGTTGTTTGTTGATCCAGTGGTGAGGATTTTTGTTTTCTTTACATTGAGATGTAACCAATACTGAAGGCTGTGGTGTTTGATCTTCATCAGTAAGTATTTTAAGCCCTCTTCACTTTCAGCAAGAAAGGTTGTATCATCTGCATATCACAGGTTACTTATGAGTCTTCCTCCAATCTTGATGCCACGTTTTTCTTCATATAACTCAGCTTCTCGTATTATTTGCTCAGCATACAGGTTGAATAAGTATGATGAAAGAATACAACCCTGTCATATACCTTTTTTAATTTTAAACCATTCAGTGTTCCCATGTTCTGTTTGAACAACTGCCTCTTGGTCCAGGTACAGATTCAACATGAGCACAATTAAGTGTTCTAGAATACTCATATTTCACAATGTTTCCCATAGCTTGCCATGATCCAATTCCTGGAGCCTTGTTCTTTGCCAATTCCTTCAATGTACCTTGGAATTCTCCTACTGAAGCTTGAGATTCACAGCCCATCTTGCAACCACTAAAGTTATCAGGGCTTCTCAGGCACATTAGGGTAGTCAATTTCCTTAATTTATTCCATGGAAAATGTTTGTTCATTCAGGGTTATTAGTTGCAAACAAGGAAAAATCAGCAGGCTAATTTTGCAGGAAAAACATTGTTGGAAGAATATCAGGTAACTTGTAGAATTCATAGGATATCTGGAGGAATAGGTTTGGAAAATGGGTGGGAATCAAGAGAGGCATGGCCCAGGAAACATCCTGTCATAGGAATCGTCTGCTAAGGATACTTCTTGTGCTGCTTCCTCTAGATAGTCATTTACCCTAGTCTGCTGACTCTCAGCTCTCCTACTACCACTGTGCCAAATGATTTCTGGTTGTCTCTGCATTTTTCTTCTCTCACTTTTGAAACAGATTTCCAATTGATTAAGCCCAGATCACATTTATGTCTCTAGATTCTAGAAAGTGGGGAGAGGGAGTATCTGCTCTTTTGTGTTTGTAGGAAGAAGCAGGTCCCTATGTCTCACCTATTTTGGGATTTTCCCCCAAATAAGAAGGGTATCTGAGTGTTGAGCTGCCAAAAAAAGCAAATGTCCCCTTTATCGTTCAAGCAAGATTTTTATCAGTATTGGACAGCATGAGTTCAAGATTGTATTTGTTGACAAGTACCTGGAGTGCTGCTAGTCTATGTTGCCAATTAAATAAGGACCCCATATGCTTTAACAGACAGTTGAATTGGGAATAGGTTTGATATCCTCTTGTGAAAATGGAATTGCCTAATATAGACACACCGCTGACTAGAAGGCCACCCCTGGTGTAAGGCAAGCTGTGGGAGTACCCATAGACATGTCCAAGAGTCCATTTAAAAAAATGTTTATGAATTTGCTTTAATGTACAGAAAAAAGTAACATTTGTGCTTTATCTAGAAAAATCATAAAAATATTAATCTGGAAAAATTTAAGACTGGTATAACTCATGCCTTCTAAGACATTAAAAAACACCAAACAAACCAGTGAAAGGTCCCATAGAATATTATGGGTAGCTTTGAGAATTACTACTGAATATTGCTGCTGTTGTGTGCCAACAAGTTGATTCCAACTTGTAGTGTCCCTCTAGGACAAAGTAAAACTGCTCCTGAGGGTTTTCTGGGCTGTAATCCTCATGGGAGCTGATTGTCAGGTCTTTGATCACATGTAGCAGGTGGTTCAAATCATAGACTTTTCAACTAACACCTGAGTGCATAACTGTTGTGCCACCAAGATTCTTTCTGAGTATTGCTGCTATTTGGTATATTTTTCAAGAGAAGTTATCTGAGAAATGTACACTAAGGTAATTAAAAGTGGAAACTTTCATGGAATTAATTTTCTTTACGAAATATGTGTAAAATATTTCTGTTGAAATTTTATTTTTAATAGCTAATATAGCCATGTGGATAAAAAACTGAACAGAGTGAGAGATGTCCTCCGCTCTGTCTGTCCTACATGCTACCATAGTTCGCAACTTAAATTGGTTTTTATGTTTTCTTCCAGAGGTGCATTTAGGTAAATAAAAACAAATATGCTTATGTAGCTTTATCTTTTTTTTTTTACCTAACACAAAAGTAGCATACTATATTCCCTTTTCACTACCTTGTTTTTTAAACTAAATAGTGTATACTGGAATATGTCCATAGAAACAAATAAAAATCTTCTCATTTTTAGATAATAAATAATTGCATAGTATTTTATTGTGTGTATATACCCTAATTTTAGAAAAGTATGTTGAAGGGTATTTGAGTTGTTCTCTCCCTTTTGCTATTATGTACATATAAATGCTTGAAATAAGTAAACTTGTATATGCATGTTTTTGCACATGTGAAAGCATATATATAGGCTGCATACCAGAGGTGTAATTGCTGGGTCAAAGAGTATGTGCATTTTTCATTTTGAAATGAAAGTTACATGCTACTCTCTATGAGATTATATTACTTTGCTCTTACACTAGTATTATATTGTTGTTGTTAGATGCCATCAAGTTGATAATGACCCTATGCACAAAAGAAAGAAACACTGCATAGTCCTTTGTCAGCCTCAAAGTTGTCATGTTTGAGCCCATTGCTGCTGCCACTGTGCCAGTCCATCTCCTTGAAGGTCTTCCTTTTTTTTTGACTGACCTTCCACTTTACCATGCATCATGCCCTTCTCTAGAGACTGGTCCTTCCTGATAACATGTCCAGTGTATGAGAGACAAAATCTTAATTCTCAGAAACAGTCTGATTCCTTCTTCCAAGACAGATTTGTTTGTTCTTCTGGTAGTTCATGGTACTTTCAATATTCTTTGCCATTACCATAATTCAAATGCATCAATTATTCTATGGTATTCCGTATTCATTGTACAACTTTTACAGACATATGAGGTGATTGAAAATATCATGGCTTGAGTCAATTGCATCTCAGTCCTCAAAGTGACATCTTTGTTCTTTAACACTTTGAAGAGGTCTTTTGCAGCAGATTTGACTAATGCAATGTGTCATTTGATTTCTTGACTGCTGCTTCCATGACTGTTGATTGTGAATACAAGCAAAGTGAATTCTCTGACAACTTTAATCTTCAATTTTGATTTATCACGATGTTATTTATTGGTCTAGTTGTGAGGATTTTCATTTTCTTTAATGTACAATCAATATTGAAAGCCGTATTCTTTAATCTTCATCAGTATTATATGAGAATCCCTACTTCCCCATAATCTCCCCAAGAGTTTTTGTTTTGTTTTATTTTTATAATTTTGATTTTCTTTATTCAAATCACTTAGGTAGATATGGTATCTGAGTGAATGTTAATTTGTCTACTTAGTTTATCTTGCTTTGAGTGCGGTTGGGAATCTTTTCACATATTAAAAGCCACTTGTGATTCCTTTCCTGGGACTTTTCTGTTCTGATCTTTTGCTCTTTTTGTTCTTGGATACTGGTTTTTTCCTTTTTGTATGAGCTTTTATGAATTTATGAGGTAATCTTTTGGTTATGATTACCAGTTGCTAATATTTCCATCCCAGTTTATCACTGTCAAATGACCTGCTTATGGTGTTTTTTTGTTCCATTTATAGGATTTTATTTTCTTTTTATTGTTGTTAGATGCCGTTGAGACTCAGCAACCCTATGCACAGCGGAATGCTGCTGTGTCCTGTACCCTCCTCACCAGTGTTATGTTTGAGCCCATTTCTACAGGCATTGTGGCCATCCATCTCTTTCTGGGTCTTTTCTTTTCCTCTGACCCTGTATTTTACAAAGCAAGATGTGTTTTTCCAAGGACTGGTCCCTCTTGATAACATGTCCAATGTATGTGATACCAAGTCTTGTCTGTCCTTTGCTTTTAAGGGACATTCTGGCTGGGCTTTATTTTTCTTGCAGCATCTAAATTTTGAGTCATCATACTATTATGGCTTACGTTGAACATATTTATTCAATTAAGAATATTTGATCCATTTTAAATTTATGCTAGTGTAATGTATGGTGTGAAAAATTGATCCATTAAAAAAAAATTTTTTTTTTAACCAGCCATGCAGTTTTTCCAAGTTTACTTAATGAATAGTCTAATTCGAGATGCCATATTTTAAAAATACTAAATTCTTTTTATGTTTTGGATTTATGTATGGATTTTTGTTGTATTTCATTTATATTTTTGTCTATCTATGCATTTTTGTTGTTGTTGTTAAGTGCCATTGAATTACTTCTTACTCATAGCAACCCTGTTTGGGTTTTCTAGGCTGTAAATCTTCACAGAAGCAGAAAGCCTCATCTTTCTCCCAGTAGCTGCTGGTAGGCTTGAACAACTGATTTTGCTTTTTGCTGTTCTAGTGCTTATCCTACAGAACCACAGGACGCCTCATTTATGCAGTAGTGCCACAGATTTTGAAATTATTGAAGTACTGTAAAAAGCAAGCCAGCATTCACTTAAAAATGTCCTTGAATAAGGAGTAACCATTTGTTATCTCAAGCTTTGAGTATTTTCTTTCTTTACTATTTATATGGCAAAAGAGGGGAGTACCCATGAAATATAATGCTTGTCTTAAGCAAGTGGTTGTTTTAGTTGTGAGCTGAGGTATTTGCTTTTGCCGTGGGACACCATTTTTACAGACAAAATGTGGTTATTCAGACTTGGTTATGTGGCAGGCATTTTCTCAAAAATGAATAAAGTGAGTCTGTCACTTCAAGAAAAACAACTGACAATGTTTGTTGCTAATGATATAACTCGAATTTTCATGTGTAAATTTGAATTTGGAAAACTTGGATCTTCCACTGTAAGCTTGACAGCTTCCCAATACTTAAAGACTTTTCTGGTAAGATGGGTGGTGATATTAAAAATATTACTTAAAAATATTTTTAATGAAATATGGCAACATGTGGAAAATCTGCATTACTCATTAGACCAATATATTCCAAATAACCAATGTTTGATATTAAAAAATTATACATGGATAAAAGATCCATTTGAAGTGAAGGATACTACCATTTGTTAATTTTCTTCTCACTTTGTTGTTTTTTAAATTCTTATCTATTTTGTTTTTGTTGTTGAGAATAGACACAGCAAAACCTACACCAATTCAACAGTTTCTACATGTACAATGTAGTGAGACTGATTACATTCTTCAAATTGTACAACCGTTCTCTCCCTCCTTTTCTGTGTTGTTCTGACCTCGTTAACATAAACTCACTGCTCACTGAGGTTCCTATCTAAGTTACTGTTGTCAATTTCAACCCATATGTTGTTTTTAAGTGCCATTGAGTTGGTTCTGACTAATAGTGACCCTGTACAGGGTTTCCAAGGAGTGGCTGGTGAGCTCAAACCGTCGACCTTGCAGTTCAAACCAACCTTGCAGTCCAGCTCATTAATTCTTAATAGATCATGATGCTTAAGACTGACTTTTTTTTTTTTTTTTAATGCTTTATTGTGAATTTTGTGATAGTTTACATGGGAGAACATTAGTTTTACATTCATCCTATCGTATATCATTTCATTGCTATGGTTACAATCCC
>NW_006408699.1:437810-440743 GCF_000296735.1 Chrysochloris asiatica | reverse complement strand
CTTCTTATCAGCTGGATGCTTCACTCTCCACTATAGTCATCTATGGCTATGTCACTGACTCTGGGCCCAAGAGTCCCCAGTTCTTGCCACACTGCTGGCCAACCAGGTCTCCACCCGGGTTCACAGAAGTCTATTGAACATTGTAGGACTTAGCTTGCAGCTTCATTGCTGTTTTTCCCTCACTTTCCCTTATCGGTGATGAGCATGGTCACCAATCAGAGCATGTATTCCCATTGAGTCTTAGTCTTGGAAGGAGGTTTACACTGAGGGGACCTGACCACTTGCCTTGATGTCTCCTGGACAAGCAACTTGCTTGTTCTTGTAATAACAGATGGTCTGCCTACGTTGTTTTGTATTTTTCCTGTAGATCTTTCTTTCAAGAACTATCTTCTGTTCTTCTAGCCTCTCCAGGCTGGTCTGCTCATCCTTTCAAGTGGAAATTTCCCATCTCTGAAGATCTGGATGTGGTTCAGGCTTCCACCTATAGTCTTATGTAATGCAGAGGCTCTGCAGGAAGCCTCCTTCACTGGGTACGTTGTAGCCCCATTTTAGGTGTTCCAATCAGTTATAGGCAGAAGACGGACTTATAAGCTTTCTATGGTGATGTTTCTGGCTATTCCTTTCTCTCCCACTCCAGTGTCTATTTTATAATACAATGCAAGGAAAACCAAGATTCAAAAGACAGCCAAGCATCTTAACATTATTTCCCCCTTTTCCCTATTCCAACCATAAAGACTGACATTTTTTTATTAGTTAAGCTAAACTAAACTATTGATTGATTTTGGAAGCACAGTGGCTGCATATGGTAAGCACTGGACTATGAACCAGATAGTCTGCTATTCAAGCCCATCAGTGGTTCCTTGGGAAAAAGATGAGGCTTTCTGCTCCCAAGAAGATTTAAAGCCTTGGAAACTCTATACAGGGACACGATGAGTCGGAACCAACTTGACTTAACAATAACAACAACATGGCTTGGTTTTAAGATTTCAGTGGATATTTTTGACTTAATGTTTAAAGATTATCTCAGAGCAATAGTTTTAACAGTTCATCTAGCCTCCATGGTTCCAGATAGTCTAGAATCCATGAGAATCTGAAATTCTTTTCTGTATTTTCTACTTTTTGATCAGGGTTCTTTTATGGAACCAAGATGTTCAATAATGGTAGCAGGACACCATCCAGTTATGGTTGATTTGATAGCAAAGTTGTTCATGAAGGCAATTAGTGACTTATATTGTATCTTCCTCCTATTTTTGACTTTTTACCTTTGTTGTTCCAGGTATATAGAGACCAACTGTTATACCTTGGATGGCTGCTTGAAAGCTTTTAAGACCCAAGCCACTATGCAATGAGCTAGAAGGTAAAACAGAAGTACTAAACACATTATTTGATCATTTATCTGGGATGTCCTATGAAATTCTAACCCTTATACTCCAAACCAATAAACCCAAACCGATGAGGTGTTTGGTTGTACATAAGCAGCCTCAACAGCTACTGTTTTTTAAATTTTTTAATCTTAGCCATCATAGTAGGAATGAAATGTTATCTCATTGTGGTTTTGATTATATCTCTCTGTACTTCTTAATTTTTGGTGTAACATCAAAGAAGAATATCTAAAATTATCTGAAAAGGCTATTAAAATTTTCTCCATCTTTTACCAATCACATATATGTCTGAGGCCACGTTTTGTTTATTTGCTTAAAAAAAAAATCTAAACATATCACAATAGATTGAATATAAAAGCAGATGTGAAAAACCAGTTGCCTTCTATTTAAGAGCTCTGTCATATATTAAAAGACTTATGGAGTCCTTGTGTGGCACTGAAAAATAAGCGCTGAACTGATGACTACAAGGTCAGTGGTTCAAACCCACCAGCCACTCCATTGAAAGCCTACACAGGTTTGTTGTATGTTGGAACCAACATGACAGAACTTAACAACGAGAAAGGAATTTATTAAAAGGTGTAATACTATTCTTTTCACTAAATTTTGTATGTTTTAGAAAATGAATTAATAAGTATTTAGATTAATAAGTATTACTCAGTTTTCATTTCTAATAAATAAATATTGATAGAGATTCCTTGAAACTGGCTGTCTTTGGGATCCTCTATAATTTTTAAGAGTCTAAAGGAATCCTGAGCTCCAAAATGTTTGAGAAACTGCTGTACTGTAAAATTGGGTTTTGCTTTGTGATCCTATTTGAAAGTGTTTTTCTTTTAATTATTGAATTGAACTTATATGTATTGATATAGCAGATGTTTTTTTTTTAAATTCTTTATTATTATTTTCACCTTATATTGTTTGCTTTAATAATTAAAAATAATCCTTCACTGTGTTTCCCCTCCCTGCTTTTTTGGTATAATTCTTCTGGTATGTAAGTTTCATATTTTTATCCTAATACTTCTTTTATAACTACACCTTTATACAAGATGCTTGGTTCTCTTTTTTCATTAAACATTGTCTATTGCTTCCCTTCTCTGAGTAATGATAACGTTAATGTGTTTCTTTTGTTTTTCATCATTACCTAATTTTTTAATCATATGATCTTCCTTAAACATTATCATGTTATACTTAAGTTGTGATGTATCATCTTTACAAAGATATTTTTTGAATTCCAGTGACTACAGATGGGGCTTCCAGGATTCTCTCAGCTTTCTGTTCTCTCTGGACATTTTCATCTCAGTTAAAGAAACTAAGATTAGGAACATCCTTTCCCTGTGTGCTTGGAATCATGCTTCCCTCTTTTTCAGAGATACTAATATATCATTTTCTATCCTGCATCTTTAGATTTCTATTTTTATAGACATTTTTCTCTCATCATGGACACAGTCTTAAGTCTTTTGTTGGCTAGTATTTTGTTGAGAATTTTTGCATCTATGTTCATGAGTGATATTGGTCTATAGTTTTCTTTCTTAGTGGCGTCCTTCCCTGGTTTTG
>NW_006408699.1:424552-435911 GCF_000296735.1 Chrysochloris asiatica | reverse complement strand
CAGGGTTGGCTTTGGCAAAATCCCTTAGCTTCTGTTTATCTTGGAATGTTTTGATTACACCATCATATTTGATTGATAACTTTGCTGGATAAAGGATTCTTGGTTGGCAATTTTTGTCTTTCAGGGTTTTATAAATGTTCCCCATTGCCTTCTTGCTTGCATGGTTTCTGCTTAGAGATCTGAACTTAATCTGACTTGCTTGCCTTTGTATGTGACACTTCTGTTTTTCCTGGCAGCTTTCAGAAGTGTCTCCTTATCTTTGATTTTGGAGCGATTGACAGTCTTAAGTCTGATCATCTTAAAATTTTCTTTTTTCTTAACTACAGTCTCTTCTTTCCTTCTTATCTAAACCTCTCAAATAAACATTATATGCTTCCTCATCAGTCTGCATACCATGGTTACCTTTTCTGATATTAGTAAAATGGTGGGACTTTCACCTAATACTCTTTTATAAGTATAGGCTGTGTAGTGGGTTTGATAGTGTGCCTCCCAAATTCATGTTCACCTGGAAATTCAACATATGACCTTATTTGGAGTTAGGATCTTTGCATATATAATTAAAGTAAGAAAAAGCTATACTAGATTGTTGTTGTTGTTAAGTGCTGTTGACTTGGTTCTGACTCATAGAGACCCAGTGTAGGGTTTCTGAGGAGCATCTGGTGAACTTAAACCAACCTTACATTCCAGTGCAGTAACCCACAGCACCACACCAGGAGTCCATATTGGATTAGGGTGGACTCTAAGTCCTATGACTAATGTTCTCATAAAAGGAGGCAAGGACACCAATAGACACAGCGAAGTACATCATATGAAGACAAAGGCAGACAGTGGAGTGATGCAGCTGTAAGATTAGGACCATCAAGAATTACTGGAAACCACCTGAAGTTAGCAAGAGGCACAGAAAGATCCTTCCTTAAAGACATCAGAGGTAGCATAGCCCTGTCAACAACTTGATTTTGATTTTCTAACCTCCAGAACTGTGAGAAAATAAATTTGTATACTTTTTAAGCCACCAAGTACTGGGCAATTTATTATGGCAGTCTTAGGAAACTAATACAGTCCGTGACCCTAAAGAAGAATTTTATTTGAATCCTGGTGTGGCAATGTAGGATAAGCACTGGACTGCTAACTGCGAGGTCAGTGGTTCAAACCTACCAGCTGTTCCTCAGAAAACCTATACAGGGTTGCTATGAACCTGAACCAACTGATGGCACTTAGCAACAACAATTGGTCATTAAGACACTTACTTGAACCTACACTTGGCTTGATTAGCATAATGCTTCCCAACTAAGTTAAGTGGCTTAGATATTTGATCTTTGATGATAAAAAATGTAGTGGTGACATGGAGAAGTCTGTGAATATGTGGACATCAGAATGTTATATATGTGTTCAATATGTCTAAGAGTCAAAGGAAAATATAGTAATAGTTTATTTGGAAGAGCAGAGGTACAGAGTTAATCAGTGCCATCCCACTGATGGCATGAGAAAAAAGGTCTTATGCAGTCAGCTGGATGGATTTAAAGGCCACATTGCAAAAATGAGAAAAATGTGGAAAATGATGGTGTGTGAGATGAAACGATCATTTCCTTTTTGACAATTATGAAGTTCGGATAGATGGTGTAGGAGGTGTAAGGGTTACAAAGAGGACTAGGTGTAAGAATAACAAGGCAGAGTGGGAGGATAGCATTTAGTGCAGATGGTAATGTATCATATTGTGGCTATATTGTAGGGCACATTAAAACTGGCTAAAGAGATGACTGTAAAGCTGGGGAAAATTAACATTTAAAAATAACCTTTATAAAGAATAAATATTACCTTTTAAACCAAATAAAAATCGGTTGACCTAATTATGTAATGAAACATATTTTGACCATATTAACATAAAACATGAATGAGCATAATGAAAATTTGTGAAATACTCAGTAAAGTGGTTGACCTCTTATTTTAAATATGGTGGGAAATCATGGGCGACCAAGAGTGCAACAAGAAGCGGCTGATGGAGCTGCTTCAGTCGGTGGGCACCTGCAATGCATACTACGCCTACTGTGGGGCTGCAGATCCTGACTGGGCCCCTTACAAGCTGGGAATCTTTAATGGTCTCAATTGTTCGGTGTCCACCGTAACATCCCTGATATCAGCAAAGTTAAATCCATGAGACCTGACTTCTGGGATGACAACTTCGTGGAGTTTATAACCCACAACGGGAACCTCTATGTGAAGGCCAAATATGAAGCCAGAGTCCCTATTTTCTACTATGTCCCTCAGGCTGACGACTGCTTGGTGAAGGCCCCAAAGCTGTAATCAGCATCAAGGACTTGAATGCCACCTTCCAGACAGAGAAGATAGGTAATCCCCATGGGCTGTAGATCACCTACTGGAGAGAGGCTTACATCAGAAACCTGTTTGTGTATCATGGAAGCGGGAAGGAGATAGAAGACAGGTTCCATGCCCTTTGTGCAGCCTGTCTGCAATACCTAAAAACAGCTTTTCCTGAGCTTCCCAAAACTCGTGCCCCTTATCACCAGGAATTACCTCAAATACAGCTTCATGGAAATGACTGGTCCAAAGTAGTGAGAACCATTCAAGAAACAATGGTTTGCCCTGGATCCTTAAGAGCGAAGTCTGCTCTATTACACAAACCCACTGGATGCCTATGAGCAGGTCCAGGTTCTTATTGGAAGCAGTGAGCAGGGTTATGGCGTCTATGAAGACCTGACTGACCAAGGGTATCTGAGAGAATCTCTGGAAAGCGGGCCTCACCAGCATCACTTCACATGGAGATTTGTCTTCATCTGCCCCAAGGAGAAGGAGCAGCGGGAATGACTGACAAGTCAGCTGGATGTCTTGTTCTGCCCCTTTACCCGCCTCAGCGTTCTCCCTATGTCAACAGAGTGGCCACAGCAACAGGTGACCACTGGCCACTCAGGACTTCTGGTGGAAGGAGAGCTTCTTCCTTTGGGCCTGTTGCCCAGCAGAAGTGTCCTGTAGTCAGCAATCATCCTGGAGTGATGTTCTTCAAGACTGAATGTGCCCCTTACCCATCAGTTCCTTGGGCCTTGTTCTACCGCCCAGCCTTTCAGTCTCTGGGGATCTGATACACAGATGGACATACTTGGACTCCTTGAGGTTTATGCCCAGGGCTTCCTCATCTCCAAAAGGGAGGCGTTGCAATGAGAAGGCACCTGCTGCATCACCAAGTAGCACTCTTGCCAAAAAGGTATTTCTGTGAATTAAGCTATAAGGAAAGATTCAGACAAACCCAAATTGAGGAACATTGTGCAAAGTAACTGTCCTGAACTCTTAAAAAATGTCAGTATTATGAAATGAAAAATTCATCCGGGAAATGCTGTAGATCAGAGGAGACCTTGCAGTCAAATGCAATTCGTGATCCTTAATTGTTTTCCTGGATTATTTATATAAATATGAAGTCCTGGTATGGTACTGCTGGATAATACGCTGGACTGCAAGGTCGGTTTGAATCAAGGTTGGTGGTGACTCCAGCTGCTCTTTGGAAACCCTATGAGTCAGGTCGTTGTGAGTCAGAACCCACTCAATGGCACACAACTACTATCTATATCTATAGATATATCTATAGATATGTTGTTGTTGTTAAGTGCTGTCAAGTCAGTTCCGACCCCATAGCGACCCATCTATATTTGTTGTTATGTGCCATGGAGTCGGTTCCGACTCATAGCGACCCTGCATAGGGTTTCCAAGGCTGTAAATCTTTACGGGAGCAGAAAGCCTCATCTTTCTCCTGCGGAGCAGCTGGTAGTTTCGAACTGCTGACCGTGAGATTAGCAGCCTGATTTGTACCACTATGCTACCAGAGCTCCATATATATATGAGTGTGTGTGTGTATGTGTGTATATTATATATGTGTGTGTCTATCTATCTATCTATCTATCTATCTATCTATCTATATCTATATATATATATATTGTTGTTGTTGTTGTTAAGTGCTGTCAAGTCAGTTCCAACCCCATAGCGACCCATCTATATTTGTTGTTGTTATGTGTCATAGAGTCGGTTCCGACCCATAGCGACCCTGTACAGGGTTTCCAAGGCTGTAAATCTTTACGGGAGTAGAAAGCCTCATCTTTCTCCTGCGGAGCAGCTGGTAGTTTCGAACTGCTGACCTTGAGGTTCGCAGCCTGATTCATAACCACTACAGCTCTGGTAGCGTAGTGGTTACGAATTGGGCTGTGAACCTTAAGGTGAGTGGTTCGAAACTACCAGCCGCTCCGCGGGAGAAAGATGAGGCTTTCTACTCCCGTAGAGATTTACACCCTTGGAAACCCTGTACAGGGTCGCTGTGGGTCGGAACCTACTCGATGGCACTTAACAACAACAACAACAACGCTACCAGAGCTCTATATGAGTGTGTATATACATACATATATATATATATAATTATAAGAAATATATTATAAGATCATTATGAATATGTTGCATTTGTGTAAGAGAATTCTCTTATTCTTAGGAGATACATGTTCAGGGGTTTTAGGGACAAAATGTAACTATGTTTATAATTTACTTTTGAATGGCTCAGCCACACAAAAAAAGGTACATTTGTATTGAGTGTATGAGTATGCATAAGATTGTTGTTGTTATGGAGTGCCATTGAGGCAGTTCTGACCCACAGCGACACTGTATAGGGTTTCAGAACAGCAGCTGGTGAGCTTGAACCACCGACCTTGCAGTTCAAATGACTTTGCAGTCTGATGCATTAGCCCACAGCGCAATACCAAGGTACACACATATATATACAAAGGGGCTTCGGAAAGGTTAGTGCAAACAGTCCATTATCTTTTAATTCTATTTGTCCGCAAATTTTGTGAAGCCTCTGTGTGTGTGTGTGTGTGTGTGTGTGTGTAGCAGAGAGAGAGAGAGAGAGATGAGGCTTAATGGTGCAAAGGTTAAAACACTTGACTGCTAACCAAAAGGGTTATGTCGGCAGTTCCAACCCCTCGGCTGCTCTGTGGAAGAATGATGTGGCAGTCTACTTCCATAAAGATCTGCAGCCTTGGGAGCGCCCTGGGGCTGTTTGACTCTGTCCTGCAGGGTCTCTCTGAACTGGAATCTACTCCATGTCGATGTGTACCATTGTGCAAAATGTTAGCAATTGGTGAATTTAGATAAATTACATATTGGTGCTAATTGTCCCTTTCATACAATTTTCCTGTAGATTTGAAAGTTTCCAAAATTAAAAACACCTTGTTTACTTTTCTGGGTGGGTGGGGGCGGGGGAGCAGGAAATATGGTGGGAAACCATTGGAGGGTTTTGAACAGGAAAATGATACATGATATGCACTTTAAAAAGATGTCTTGGAGATCAAACTTCAATAGTGGTTACTTTGGAGGCAAGGATGGCCAAACTTCATCTTTCATACTTTGGACATATTGTCAGGAGGGACCAGTCACTAGACAAGGATATCATGTTTGGTAAGGTGGAGGGTCAGTGAAAAAGAGGAAGGCCCCCAGCAAGATGAATTGGCAAAGTGGCAGCATCAATGGACTCAAGCGTGGCAACAATTGTGAGGTTGGCCCAGGATTAGGCAGTGTTTTGTTCTGTTGTGCATAGGGTCACTATGAGAGACTTGATGGCACTTAACAACAACAGCACCCAGGGGCATGAGAGAGGAGGAAAGGGTGAGTCATTGTTTAAGAAGCTTTGAGTTTGTTTATGATGATGGGGAATTTGGAAACAGATATTAGTGATGTTTGCACCACACAGTTGATTTAATTTGTGTAGCTGAATTGTACCCATGAAAAATGTTGAGTTGACAAAAGTGTAAATATATATGTAAATGTATGTGTTGTTTTGTTAAGTGCCAGCGAGTCAGTTCCAATTTATAGTGATCATACTCCCCGTTTATGTGTCTATACTGCACACAATAAAAATCAGGATAAACATTTCTTGCTGTGTGCACAACTGACTGAGGGGGAAGTTGTTAAGTGCTGCGAAGTTGGTTCCGACTCAAAATGACCCTGTATAGGGTTTGATGCTTGAAATCTTCACAGGAGTAGAAAGCCTCATCTTTCTCCCTTGGAGCTGCTGGCGGCTCCAAGTGCAGAACTTGTGGTTCACAGTCCAGTGCTTATTGTAGGAAAATGGGGCAGGAGGGGATTGCAACAAGTCTGGAGAGTTGATGGTGGCTTGTAAATGGAGCTCATGACAAGTTGTTGGATTCAAGATACATTTTGAGCTAGAGCTGAACAGTTTAGTTAATGGTTTTGTTGTGGCCTGAGAGAGAGAGAGGACTCAAGCATGACTCCAAAAGTATCAGCGTTACTACAATGGGAGCAACAGCTGTTTGAGACAGAGGACACCAGTAGATGAACAGGTTATCAGGGTTGTTACTGATTCACTAGAGTGTTTTTTGTACATTAAAACCACTGTTATAACCTGAACAAAGAGCTATTTTTATATTTCGTGTTGTGGTCAGGTTGTATAGCAACTGAGTCAATTGTTGTTTATCTTGTACATCTGTACAATAAATCAGCATCATTTTAGTGCATCTATAGTCCCTGCAACTTGAAAGAGCCTAAGCAATATAGTTTTGTTGAGTACTTTTTTAGGTTCATTAAATATTATTGATGTTTATAATGCTTAATCAAAAACCTAGGTAGCATTGTCAAATAAAGACTTTAATATTAAAAGGCTCTGGTAGCTCAGTTTAATACTAATGTTTCAGGCTTTAATAATATTTTTTTCAAAGCTAATTTAAAAAAGTGTTTGGTATTAAAAAAAACAAAAAACTAAAACAAAGTAAAAAAAAAACACAAAACAAGAAACCTTTAGAGAAACGTGCAATGACCTTTTCTAAAATTATTAGTTCTTCTAAAATATACTGAATGCCCTACAACACAGTAATGTAGCTGAGAACAAAGAACTGTGTTCTCTGCTATGTTACTAGTGCCTTTCCTAGTTCCTGACAGATAGTAAATGTATAATGGATTTTGTCTTAAACAATAAACAAATTGATGTATGCTAACATTTCAGTTACACTGTTTAATTATATATAAAACTCATCACTTTCTTTCCAGGTCCCCTGGCAGGTTTGCTGTTCTGGTATGAAACTTTATACTCAATATATTGACTTAAAAAGGAGGTACAACCACAGAGGGTAAATTTTAACTTGCAATAATTCAGCCAGAAACTTATTTGGGTTTAATATGTAGATGTCATTTGCTTACTTGAAACCTCCCCCCACCCACCCAAATTTTGTGTTTCATAAAAATAAGCATAACTAGAATAAGAAGAGGTTATTTTTTGTAACATCTGTGTACAAATTATTATTAGCAATGCCAATCCAAGAGTTTAATCATAGGCATGATACCTGTATCACCACCAGATGCAAGCTTTCCAAACCTAACAGTAAATAAATGATTTTGAATAATTTTAGTATAATTTAAAAAAGAAACAGCAATGTAATCACTTTCTCCCCAAAGCTAGCTCATTGGCCCAAAGCTAGCCCATTTATAAATGAATATTTTAAAAATGTGCCATTGTGTTTCTAAATTAGTTTTCCTTTCATATAAAATGAAAATAGGCATCCATTAATAGCAGTTGTTATGAAAACAAAATTTTACTGGATGCACCAACATAATTAGAAAAAACAAAATAGAGAAACATTTTCAACTCAATCCTTAAAACAAGAAACAAACTTTTGTTAAAAGTTAATAATACCACCAGCCATATCTGAACTATTTTGTAGACTAAATTAGGATAGAAAAGATTATGAAGGCTCACACTGAACTTGTGGAAGTATAGTGAATTAAGAGTATAAAAACTCTGTGGAGTTGGCCCAATATTTCTTGCCCAATATTTAGTTTCTACCTATAGAACCAAGTATTTTGTTATGTAAGGGAAGAGGTTTTTTTACTTCATTTTTGATCTATAAAGGTTAGGTATAAAATGCACTAAAATTTTTTCAAGTGCTTTATTTATTACAATGATTATATTTCACCTTAAATGATTTTGAAGGTATTTATATCAGCACTTTCTTGGTAGTTAAGGAATCTATGTATTTACTCTCTCTGGTGGTAGTGCTGTGGCTACTGCTCAGCTGTTAACTGGAAGGCCCAAGGTTGGAACTCAGCAGCCATCCACAAGATAATTGTTTAGCTTGTATGTTGCTGAGATGCTCAAAGCTATGCCACACATATTTTAAATACCAACAAAATCATCCATGGTGGACAGGTTTCAGTGGAGCTTCCTGACTTAAACAGACTAGGAAGGAGAGGCGGACTACTTCTGAAAGGTTAGTTAGCCACTGAAAACCTTATGAATACAGCAGAAGATTTTCTGATATAGTGCCAGAAAATGAACCACTCAGGTTGTAAGGCACCAAAATACTATTGGAGAATTGCAGCCTCCTCAAAGTAGAGTTGACTTTAATGACATGGATAAAGCAAAACTTTGGGGACCTTTATTTGCTGATGTGGCACAATGAGAAGAAACAACTGCAAACACCCATTAACAGTTGGAACAAAGTATGAATCTAGGAAAATTGTCAAAAATGAAATAGAGCACATAAAGATTGACTTCTTAGACATTAGCAAGCTGACATGGACTGGTAACAGTCATTTTTAATCAGACAATCATACATGGTTTACTATGCTGGGAATGACAAATTGAAAAGGAATAGCATCACATTCATCATCAGAACATTTAAAGTACAATGTTGTCTGTGGTAGGATAATATCCCTGCACCTACAAAAAAGACCAGTTAGTACCAGGTTACTCAACCAACCACTAAAGCCAATGATGATGATACTGAAGAATTCTACCAACTTCTTAAGTCTAAAATGAATCAAACATGCAATCAAGATGCACTGATAAGTACTGGATATTGGAATACAAAGATTGGAAACATAGAGGATTAGTAGTTGGGAAATATGATCTTGGTGATAGAAACAATGCTGGAGATTGCATGATAGAATTTTGCAATTCTATCTTCTTGTTGTCAGGTGCTGTCAAGTTGGTTCTGACTCATAGCGATCCATATACAACAGAATAAAACACTGGCTGGTCCCGCACTATCTTCACAACTGTTGTTATGTTGGAGCCCATTGTTGTTGGCACTGTGTCACTACATCATTGGTGGGGGGTGTCTTCCTCTTTTTTACTGACCCTCCCTTAACCAAGCAAGATATCCTTTTTCAGGAACAGGCCCCTCCTGAGAGCAGGTCCAAAGTACAAGAGATGAAGTTTTTCCATCCTTACTTCTAAGGAGAATTCTGGCTGTACTTCTTCCAAGACCGATTTTATTTGTTCTTCTGCCAGTCCATGGTACTTTCAGTATTCTTTGTCACCACCATAATTCAAATGCATTGATTCTTCTATTGTCTTCCTTATTAATTTTTCAGATTTCACATGCATATGAGGCGATTGAAAATACCAAGGCTTGGGTCAGGTACATTTAAGTCTTCAAAGTGCATTTTTTTTTTTTTTTTAACACTTTAAAGAGGTCTTTTGAAGCATATTTCCTTAGTTTAATACTTCCTTTGATTTCTTGACTGCTGCTTCCATAATTGTTGATTGTGAATCCAAGCAAATTGAAAAAATGTTTGACAATTTACATATTTTCTGTTTATCATGATGTCATTTACTGGTTCAGTTGTGAGGAATTTCATTTTCTTTACATTGAAGTGAAACCCATACTGAAGATTGTAATCTTTGACTTTCATCAGTAAGTACTTCAAGACCTCTTCTCTTCCAGCAAGCAAGGTTGTATCATTTGCATATCACAGGTTGTTAATGAGTCTTCCTTCAATCCTGATGCCACTTTGTTTTTTATATAACCCAACTTCTCATGTTATTTGTTCAATATATAGACTGAATACGTGTGATGGAAGAATACAACCCTGGTGCTCATGTTTCCCATTTTTAAACCATTCATTATCCCCCTGTTCTGTTCTAATGACTGCCTTTTGGTCTATGTGTAGGTTACTCATGAGCACAATTGAGTGTTCTGGAAAACCCATTCTTCAAAATTTTATCTATAGTTTGTTACGATCTACACTGTAAATAAAGCACTGTATAGTCAATAAAGCACAGGTAAAACATCTCTGGCCAAGTCTTCTTCTGAATCTGGCTTAAACATTTGGCAGCTCCCTGTTGATGTACAGCTTACAATGGTTTTTGAGTTACCTTCGGCAAAATTTTACTTGCATGTGATATTATTCTATGATTTTCATACCTCATTGGGTCACCTTTCTTTGGAATGGGCACAAATATGGATCTCTTCCAATTGGTTCGCTGTGTAGCTATCTTCCAAATTTCTTGGCATAGACAAGTGAGCACCTCTATGATGCATCAGTTTTCTGAAAGATTTCGCTTTCTATTCTGTAAACTCCTGGAACTTTGTTTTTCACCAATGCTTTAGCGCAGCTTGAATTCTTTCTTTATTATCATCAGTTCTTGATCATATGGTACCAATGACTTGTTAATTGCAAATAACATAAATGGCGACTATACACATGGACCTTACCAGATGGAATACACAGGAATCAAATTGGCTACATCTGCGGGAAGAGATGATGGAAAAGATAATTTTCTTCTGTCAAAACCAGGCCAGGGGCTGACTTTGGAACAGACTATAAATTGCTCATATGCAAGTTCAGGCTGAAGCTGAATAAAATGAAAACAAATCCATGAGAGCCAAAAGATGACCTTGAGTATTATTCACTTGAATTTAGAGACTATCTTGAGAACAAATTTGATGCATTAGACACTAATGATCAGAGATCACAGGAGTTGTGGGATGACATCAAGAACATCATATATGAAGAAAGCAAAAAACCATTAAAAAGACAAAAAAAAAAAGAAAAGACCAAAATGGATGCCAGAAGAGACTTTGAAACTTGCTCTTGAATGTACAGTTGCTACTAACTACTGGAAGAAATGATGATGTAAAGGAACTGAACAGAAAATTTCAAAGGGCAGCTCGAGAATCTTAAGTAGGTATTATAATGAATTGTGCAAAGATCTGGAATTAGAAAACCAAAATGGAAGAACACACTCAGCATTTCTCAAGCTAAAGGAGCTGAAGGAAAAATTAAAGGCTTGGGTTGCAATATTTAAATATCTATGTACAGCGTATTGAGTGATGCAGCAAGCGTCACAAGAAGATGGAAGAAATCATTTGACCTAACCTTGATGGCTTAATAATCAGAACTTGATTAGGGGAAGTTAAAAAAAAAAAAAAGAACAAAACAATTTTTGATAATGGAAACAAGGGTAAATTACTACAATTTTATGAACTTGACCTATACTCATGGAGGTTGTTGTTGTTGGGTGCCATCGAGTCAATTCTGACCCATGGTGACCCTGTGTAGGGTTCCCAGGAAA
>NW_006408699.1:421786-422930 GCF_000296735.1 Chrysochloris asiatica | reverse complement strand
TTGCTATGGGTCGAAACCGACTTGATGTCACTTAAAAACAACAACAACAACAAATATATATATATACAGAACAAAATACTGCCTCATCCTGCGCCATCCGCACAATTGTTATTTTTGAGCCCATTGCTGCTCCCACTGTGCCAGTCCATCTTGTTAGGGGTCTTCCTCTCTTTTGGTGATCCTCTATTTTACCAAGAATGATGTTCTTCTCCAGGGACTGGCCCCTTCTGATAACATGTCCGAAGTATGAAAGATGACGTCTTGTCATCCTGGATTCTAAGGAACTTTCTGGTTATACTTCTTTCAACACAGATTTGTTTGTTCTTCTGGCAATCCATGGTACTTTAATATTCTTCTGCAACACCATAACTCAAATGCATCAATTCTACTGTCTTCCTTAATCATTGTCCAACTTTCCCATGCATATGAGACTTGGGTCAGATGTATCTTAGCCCTCATACTGATATCTTTGTTCTTGAACACATTAAAGAGATCTTGTACATCAGATTGCCTAATGAAATACGTTGTTTGATTTCTTGACTGCTGCTTCCATAAGTCTTGCTAGTGGATGTATGCAAAATGAAGATTTTGACAACTTCAATTTTTTCTCCATTATCTTGATGTTATTTATTGGTCTATTTGTGAAGATTTTTGTTTTCTTTGCATTAAGATGCAATCCATACTGAAGGCTGTGGTCTTTGATCTTTATTACTAAGTATTTTAAATCCTCTTCTCTTCCAGCAAGCAAGATTGTAGCATATTCATATCACACAGGCTGTTAATGAGTCTTCCTCCCATCCTGATGTGATGTTCATCTTCAAATAATCCAGCTTCTTGGATTATTTGTTAAGTGTACAGACTTTAAAAGTATGGTGAAAGAATACAACCCTGACACATCTTTACTGATTTAAAACCATTCAGTAGCACCTTGTTTAGTACAAATGACTGCCTTGGCCTATGTATAGGCTCTACATAAGCACAATTAAGTGTTCAGGAATCCCCATTCTTTGCAATGTTATTCAGAGTTGTTTTGTTTTGTTTTTAATTTAAGGTTTTTATTATGGATTGAGTGAAAGTTTACAGGGCACATCATCAGTTTCACATTCAACCATTCATATAACTTGTTTCATTACATTGATTATAA
>NW_006408699.1:412320-416589 GCF_000296735.1 Chrysochloris asiatica | reverse complement strand
ATTGATTGCTGTCATTATGTTACTTTTTTGGCGGTGCTGTTTGTTCTTTGGTTCTGCTTTCTTTCTTGTGTTGGCTTTATGTCTTCTGAGTTGTTTCTGGTCAGTTTCTTACTAGTTTCTCTGTTCGCTTGTTCTGCTTGGGAATTCGTTTTTATGATATGTTGTGGAGTGTTAACTTTCTTTGGAGTTACCTTTTAGTTTACTAACTTTTCTCTGCATTTAGGATACGCCATTGTAATCTGTAATTTACCTGGCATCCCCACCACCTGGGCTTCCGTTGCTGAGTTTGTCTCTTCTTTGACATTGATATGTTTTTGGCCTTCAGTTGATCTCCCCGTTCTTTTGGGTTTATCGTTGTAGTCTTGTTCTATTCTGGACTCCGCTATCTGTTGGCTGTGTTCCAGGTGGTGTTGCCATACCTTTCAATCTCTGTTGTCTGTTCTTGTTGGTTCTCTGTCCACAAGACTCCCTTCTGCATGTTTTGAAGTGCTGGGTTGGTTTTGATAAAAGCTCTCAGATTCTGTTTATCCTGGAATGTTTTGATCGCACCATCATATTTGATTGATAGTTTTGCTGGATAGATGATTCTTGGTTGACAGTTTTTTTGTTTTTTGTTTTTTGTTTTTTGCAGAGCTTTGTATATGTCTCTGCATCGCCTTCTCGCCTGCATAGTTTGTTCTGAATAGTCAGAGCTTAATCTAATTTGCTTGCCTTTATATGTTATATTTCTCTTCTCCCTGGCCGCTTTTAATATTCTTTCCTTGTCTTTGATTTTGGAGAGTTTTTTATATGTCTTGGAGACTTTCTTTTGGGATCTATCCTTCCTGGGGTACGTTGAGCTTCTTGAATGTTTATCTTCTCGTCTTTCAAGATGTTAGGGAAATTTTCTTCCAGAAGCTCTTCAACTATCTCTTCTGTGGACTTTTCTGCTCCTTCTTGTTCCAGAGTGCCAATAATTCTTACATTATTCCTCTTCATGTTATCCAGCATGAATCTTAGATTCTCTTCAGATTGTTTTATCCTTTTAGCTGCTTGCTCTTCTACCTTGGCAGTATTGAGAGATATGTCTTCCAGTTCACTTGTTCTGGCTTCCATATCTTCTGGTCTGCTTCTTTCCCCTTTCAGCCTATTGTCTATTTCTGATATCTTATTATTGATCATCTGGACATCTTTTGCAGGTTTTGAATTGTTTCCAATGCTGTGTCAATCCTATTTGATTGTTTCTGCAGTGCTTTCCTTACTTCTTCCTTATTTTCCTCGACCCCTTTTTGGATTATTTGAATTTGTTTCCATATCATTCTTCTGAATTCCCTCTTAGGCATATCCAAAACCTGCTCCTCCTCCTCTATAAAGCCTTTGTCTGTCTCCAGCTCATTTGCATCAGCTGCTGTCTTCTGTTTTTGGATGTGTTTTGATAAAGTTGATTGTTTCTTATTGGTCATGATTATTCTTTTATTATTATTATTAATAATATGATCAGGAGGTGGGCTTCCCTTATCATCTGTAATGCGTAGCAGGTGTTGTTGGATCTTGTCTTAGTGGTGGAGTATTATGTTATATGCTTATAGCTTGGCTGTATGGCCATGATTGCTGCTTCTTCTTATGTGACGTAGGGAGGAAAAGTTCCCACCTCCAGGAAGGTGTGTGATCAAAAGGACTAAAAGCAGAAGTAATATAAACGAATGGACAGAAATCACCACTTTGGAACCGGGATGTGGCTTTGGTTAACTTTTTCTGTTCCCTGTCCCACCAGACAGCAGCTGGAAAATCCCACTGCAACCTGGGAGTGGGGGCAGAGTGGTTTAGACGCAGGGCTTCAGATTAGGGATGGTGGATGGTGGATGATGTCAAAAGTCGCCACCTATTTCCCTCTCTCTGTGCCGTGGGTAAACTGTGCTACCTGATGATCTTGTTGAGATCTTAAGCCAGGGCAGGGAGATTTTGTGGGGGGAACTATGTTATTTCTTGCGGCTCTTTTGTCCAGGGTCCCCTTTTTTTCCCTTCTGCTGGAAACGCCACTTTCCAAATGGGCTGGCTTTAGCCCCACCCTCTAAATTCTGCAGTCGCCAGAGTGACCTGTGGGAGAGACTCCCAAAATGCACGTTTTTTCCTTAGCAGCGCGATTTCTCAAAAATGCGAGTTCAGGAGACTGAAATACTAGATCTTATGATAGTTCATAAGCCATGGGTCTGGTATATGAACGTTTCCTTCGTGAGATCCCCCTCCCTTCTCACCAGAGCTTTCTCCTACCTCGCTCTCCTAGCTGTAGTGCAGAACCGGAACCTCTTTAATGTTCTTTTTGATGATGAGTGTGATGCCATTCATCTTCAGTTTGTCATTCCTGGCATAGTAAACTCTATAATTGGCTGATTCAAAATGGTCAGTAACAGTTAATTTCAGTTATCAATATCCATGTGTTTCTTGTACATTTTGACAACTTCCAATTTTCCTAGTTTTATATACTTTTTACTTTCCATGTTCTGATTACTAATGGATGTTTGCAGCTGTTTCAACTCATTTTGAGTTGTGCTCCATCAGCAAATGAAGGTACTGAGAACTTTACTCCATTCCTATCAGCATGGTCAACTACCCTTTAAGGATGCAGCTCTTTCCCAGTCTATTTTGCAAGAGTTTTAATCTGAGGGGTTCATCTTCTGGCACTATGTATGGCAATGCTCTGCTGCTGTTCAGAAGGTTTTCCATGGTGAAACATTCAGAAGCAGTCTACCTCTCTTTTCTCATAGTCTGCCTTACTCTAAAGGCTGGTTTGAAATCTGGCCACTTGGGGTAACCGTGCTGGCATTCAAATATCTGTGGCATAGCTTCCAGCATCATAAAAACACTCAAGCCACCACAGAACAACAAATTGACAAAGGAGTGGTGGGTAAGCATATGAGGTGATTTGAAATACCATGGCTTCGGTCTGGTGCACCTTAGTCCTCAAACTGATATCTTTGCTTTTTAGCACTTTAAAGAGGTTTTATTTTTTTGCGTCAGGTTTGCCTAATGCAGTATATCATTTGATTTCTTGACTGCTACTTCTATGAGTTTCAATTGTGGATCCAAACAAAATGAAGTCTTTGACAATTTCATTATTTTCTCCATTTGTCATGATGTTATTTATTGGTCCTGTTGTGAGGATTTTGTTTTCTTTACATTGCGGTTGTATTATCTTTGATCTTCATCAGTAACTTTTTCAAGTCCTTTTCACTTTCAGCAGGCAAGGTTGTATCAGCTGCATATCACGGGTTGTTAATGTCTCATCCTCCAAATCTGATGCTATGTTGTTTCAGGTTGTTAAGTGACTGATAGCGACTCTGTGTAAGGTTTCAAGGAGTCGCTAGTGAGTTTGTACTGCTGACCTTGTGGTTCAAACTGATCTTGAGGTTGAGTGTTTGTCCTACAATGTCACAACAGGACTCCTGGTGTACTGTTGTAGGTAATGAGCACTAATTGGTGTTAAAATCATAACTATAGGAATGTGAAAGGGAATTGGATACCTGAATTACAATAAAGTAATACAACACAGATTCTCCTTTCACAGATGGAGGGGACAGTATAACTGTGCAATGGAGAGATAGTGATCATGGTGGGAAACCAGATTGCTATGTATCTTCAGCTTTGAAGCAATATGGAACTACACTACCTCACTTGTTGGAGTCCTGGTATGGTGCTGTGGGTTAGTGCACTGGACTGCAAAGTTGGTTTGAACCACAAGGTTGATAGTTCAAGTTCACCAGCCACTCCTTGGAAACCCTAAATAGGGCTGCTATGGGTTGGAACTGACTTGACGGCACATAACAACAAACCTCACTTATGATGTGTTTTAGTCAAGTCTTTCACTTGGACTCAGGCACATTTTATATCTAATTACAATAATGTCTCTTTGTAATCAACAATATATTTCTAAGGAGATTTAACATTTTGCATAATATTTAATTTTTGAATTTCATTATAGAAATTCTTTACATATTTAGGGTAACATGATGTCAGTTTCACATCGTGTGAATGTTTTCTCTCAGGATTTGGTTTGTCTTTTCAATTTTGTTTAATGTTTTAAATTTTAATGTAATGGAATTTATTAGTCTTTTCTTTATTCTTTACTTTGTTGTTGTTGTTGTTGTTAAGTGCTGTCAAGTCAATTCTGACCTATAATGACCCTATATGGAATTCCCAAGGAGCAGAGCTGGTGAGCTTGAACCACCGACCTTGCAGTTCAAATGACTTTGCAGTCTGACGCATTAGCCCACAGAGTCGCACCAGGACTCC
>NW_006408699.1:407610-411920 GCF_000296735.1 Chrysochloris asiatica | reverse complement strand
ACTATAGTCCTAGATCAAGTTTTCACGTATGCTCAGTCTATATCTGTATTCTCTAGTTTATTGCCTTAATTTGTGCTAGTATCACACTGTCTTAATGTAATTTGAATTTTTTTATAGAGAACCAAGATAATATTTTCTCAAATATAATTGGAATTTCTTAGTAGCATCTAATATCCAGCTTCTCCCCAATTGCTCTCAAAATGTTTTAACAATTGGTTTGTATAAAACAGGGTCCAACTCAGGATCACACATTGCATCAGGTTGTTCAGCAACTTAAGTTTCTTTTAACACGTCACTTTTTCATGACACCAACTTGTTGAAGTAATTGGGACAGCTGCCCCACAGAATGTCTCACCTTCTTGATTTGTCTGATTGCTTCCTTGTGGCATTATTTAGTTTATCATCTGTCCCTTGAATTTCCTGAAAAATCAATGTAATGTTTTACACTGAAAGAATGAATGTAATACAGCTTTACATAATAATATGGATGATGTTAGAAATATGATGTTGAGTGGAGAAGTCAAATACTAGAAGACTATGTACAATATGCTATCACTTTTATAATGCTTAAAAGAGGGCAAAAGTAAGTGAGAAAATTTTAAAGGTACCTACATACATGTGGGTAAAACTTTTCCCCCCTGTTAAGCCAGGAAATTATATTATTCAGGACAGTGATTACTTTGAGGGAGTTAGAGGAATAGGATCACAGAGGAGCACAGAGGTATTTCAGTACTATTGGTAATATTTTCATTCTTAAAAGGTGTTGGGGTCATATTTTTTTTGTATACATAAAATATTTCATAATAAAATTATAAAAAGCCTTAATTAAGCTTTTTAGTTAATGCTAGGTTGCATTTTTCTATATGAATATTTATTCACTAATGAGAGTGAAATATTACAGTACATCCTTACCTTTAAATTGTTTTTCTTTGATGTTGAAAGCAATTTAATAGCTGAATCTTTGAGATGGCTCTATTTTTAATAGGTCTTTCACTGGGGGGAAAAAGACGGTGTTAGTTCTGTTTCTCCATCTGGATAGCCTAATGTGCATTTCCTAACTCCTTTTCTCCATGCCATCTAAAATGGCACCGTCTCTGAGAGGCCAAACCTGATTTAAATATAATCTTTTAATAGTTACTGAAGTAGCCTTGGTGCAGTTTCAATTTCATTTCAAATAGTACCTTAAAATTCATTAGAATAAAATTTTTGTAGGAGGTAATAGTGATCGTAACTGAATTTGTTTTATTACTTGTTTCATAAGGAATTTAAACAATTTATTTATATTTTAGAAATGGATAGTTTTATAAATTCTATGAATATCTATTCATCCCAGATAATACGATAAACAGTTAGTTGCTTTTTCTTTAATATACAGACCAGCATCATCACATTTTTTTTTTTTTTTAACATATGGAGGTGACCTAGGTACCATATAAAAATATAAATTCTCTATGTTGATTTAATATAAGAAAATTAGAAAGTAAGCCACCAAATTCTTACATGGTGCCAGTTCTTTTCATTCATAAGTAGATGTAAATAATGTATTACTACAAAATACGAGCCAAGTTTGTTCCTAAGGATCTCTAAAAAAGGTAATTTAGACTTTATAGCGGTTCTGTTTCTAATTATGTCAGGGTACTGCAGAATATTAGATTAGCCAAAAAAAAAAAAAAAAAAAAAACCCAAAGAAGAAGAAAAGAGAGTGAGAGAGAGTGTATATGCACACATATGCATGTGTGTTGGCACTAAGCAAAATTGTGAAACAAGCAAAATTTGTCTTTAGTGTTATATGATTCTCACCCCCCCATACGTTTTTAAAGTTTGTTTACAGTTTGTATTAGTTTTTGGTTTATCCTTCCAGGTTTTCTTTTACAAAATAGGCAAATACATAAACACACACATATACTTTTGCATCTCCTACTTTCTTACAAAAAGGGTAGTATGCTTTCTGTCTTGTTTTTTGTTCCCCCACATAGTATAACCTGGAGATCACACCATAATAATATAGTACATAGAGTTTGACCTTGTTTTTTCTATGACTTGATGATATCTATTCGTGTCGCGGATGTCCCATAGTTCAGTTAAACTGTTCCTAGTGAACCATATATGAATTGTTTTTCGTTGTTTGCTACAACAAATAATGCTGAGTGAATAACATTTTGTGTATATTGTTTTATATTTTTAAAGTTTATCTTCAGCGAATATGGCTAGAGTATTTCCAGGTCAAAGGTAAATACATTTGTAATTCTGTTCTATATTGTCAATGTCTTCTCAAGAGAGATTACACTATTTTGTACTCCAGGCACAAGTGTCTGAGAGTGCTTTTCCTTTATAGCCTTGACAACATAGTGTAGTGTCAATCTTTTGGAATTCTGCCAATCTGATAGTTAAAAATACAGATCTCAGTGTAGTTTAATTTGCATTTCTCTTTTGAAAGAGGTTGAGCATACTTTAATTTGTTTAAAGGTTGTTAGCATTTCTTTTTATGTGAACTGTTAATTTATTTACTGATTTTTCAATTAGATTTTTTGTTATTTTTTTCTTGAGTTCTAGGATCTCTTTGTATATATCTCTCTACATGAGTATATATATATATATATGTAAATGAGGGTGAGTCAAAAATTATCTGCACTCTAACTGTAGAATTTATTTTAATCAACTTTTTAGAAAAGACAGATACATCATTTTTCGACATAACCTCCTTGGTTTCAATACATTTTGTTCATCTGTCAACAGGCTATAGAGAGGATGATTTAACACCTCAAAAGGAAGTTTTTGCAGAGTGTCAGCTGTGTGGGCAGAAGTGTGCAGATGTGCATTGTCATGCAAGATCACAACAACCTTGGATAGCAGTCCTCTGCATTTAACCCCAACTTTAGGTTTCAGTACTTCAGTGAGCATCTCACTGTAATAAGAACTGTTGATTGTTGAACTTTTTCCTGATCATATTCCAGTCCTGCCCTTGAGAATTCCAGAAAACCGTAAGCATCAATTCTGCAGCTGATAGTTGATTTTTGAATTTTTTCTTGGTCTGCAATTGAGGATGTTTGCATTCCACATTCTGCCATCTACTTTCAGGCTCATAGTGATGAATCCGTGTGTCTTCACTAGTAACGGTTTTTAAAAGAGAAGCTTTTATCTTCCTTCGAGGATCTGTTCAGATTTTGTTTGTAGGTGTCCAAATGCTTCTGCTCTTCTGTGAGTTGTTTCGGTACTCATCTCATACAAACTTTTTGAAACTCGAGTCTTTGTAAATTATTTCATAAGCAGAGCCATGGCTGATATGTGAATGATTTGCCACATAGTCCTCTGTCACTTGTATATTTGACAGAATCATTTCATGTACATGCTCAATGTTGTCATCAGCTATAAATGTGGACAGACGTTTTAATATAACTGGAGTGCGGAAAATTTTTGAATCATTATCGTATATGGAGATACACAAACATGCACATGTGTATTTTTTATCATGCACATTTATTTTGTGTTTATAAAGTCAAACTGACCAATCTTTTACTTTATGGCTTCTGAACTTTGAGTCATAGTTAGAATAGCTTTCCTACTCACAAATCATAAAATGGATGGACCTGGAGTACATTTTGCTGAGTAAAATCTTCAATCACAAAAGGGCAAATACAGTATGAGACCATTACTGTAAACGCTTAAGGAAAGGTTTCCATACGAAAAGAAACATTATTTGATAGTTACCAGGAGTAGTAGAAAAATGTTGCATCAGGACTGGAGGAAGTAATGGGCTCAGGCGCAACAATGATTGTGAGGTTGGCCCAGGGCCAGGCAGTGTTTCCTTCTGTTGTGCTAGGGTCACTATAAGTTGGTTCTGACTCTGTGGCACTTAACAACAACACAACAGGGGTAGAAGTGAGGGGACAGTAATTCCCTAGACTTAGCTCAGGTGATGGGAAGGGCAATATGCAAGAAGGGGTAGGGCAATATATAAGAAGAGGGAGGCTGGCAGAAGAATGATGAAGACAGGTGAAGACACAGGGAGATATGTAAGGACTAAAGGGGATAGAGGTAAATAATGATTTATACAACTTTGGAACAACAGTGTTCTGCGGGTTGATACATGGACAGAGACACAGGCTGAATGGGTATGGTGGGATACCCACAAATATATAAGAATTTGAATGAGTAAATTTTTACCTAGGAATTTAACTTTGCTACAAACACAACTGTGAGTGTGATGGAGCATGTTGTTGTTGTTGCTAGTTGCCATCGAGTCAGTACCTTATGCACAGCAGAACAAAACACTGCCCAATCCTGGGCCAACCTCACTACTGTTGCCATAC
>NW_006408699.1:394412-405085 GCF_000296735.1 Chrysochloris asiatica | reverse complement strand
AATTACTCATGTGCAAATTCAAACTGAAGCTGAAGAAAATGAAAACAAGTCCACAAGAGCCAAAATATGACCTTGAATATATCCCACCTGAACTTAGAGATCATCTATGAAGAAAAACGTGACATCAGGATTGGAGGAAGACTTATTAATAACCTGCAATATGTAGATGATACAAACTTGCTTGCTGAAAGTGAGGAAGACTTAAAATATTTACTGATGAAGATCAAAGAGCACAATGGAGAAAAGATTGAAGTTGTCAAGAACTTCATTCATCTTGGATCAATTATCAACACGCATGGAAGCAGCAGTCAAGAAATCAAACGATGTATTGCATTAGGCAAATCTGCTGCACAAGAAGACCTTTTTAAAGTGTTGAACAGCAAAGATGTCAGCTTGAGGACTAAGGTGTGCCTGACCCAAGCCATGGTATTTTCAATAACCTCATGTGCATGCGGAAGCTGGAAAGTGAATAAGGAAGTCCGTAGAAGAATTGATGCTTTTGAGTTATGGTGTTGGAGGAGAATATTGAAAGTGCCATGGTCTGCCAAAAAGAGGAAAACCCCCAACAAGATGGATTGGCCAAGTGGCAGCATCGATGGACTCAAGCGTGACAACCATTTTGAGGTTGGCCCAGGATCCGGCAGTGTTTCGTTCTGCTGTGCGTAAGGTTGGTATGAGTTGGTACTGACTTGATGGCACCTCACAACAACAATGCCTTACTTTCATCGTAAATAAGTACCAAAATAAAATAGATGAGGCTTTCTACTCCTCTAAAGACTTACAGCCTTGATAACACTATACAGGGTTGTTATGGGTCAGAATGGATTCGATGACACCTCATAATAACAACAGCCACTTTTTTTTTTTTTTTTTTTAATGAACTGTAGTCTTCCTAATATTTGTATTCTGGTCTTTTCATGTTTTGGTAAATGATAGAAGCTTTGTAGGATGCTTTAATATCAGCTAAACTTAGCCATTCTCACCCCATTACTCTTATTTAATTTGTGATTTTTTGGTTATTCTTGCTTATTTACTTTTACATACACATTTTAGAGTAATAGTATCTAGGTATAAAAACTTCTTGGTAATCCTGTTGAAATTGAGAGTTTGGGAGAATTGATATCCCAAGAGTATTAAGTGTCTTTTTACTGTTCAATCTAAACAAAAAACCCAAACCAGTTGCCATCCAGTTGATTCCATGAACCCATGTGTTCTGAATAGAACTGATCCATAGAGTTTTCAGGGCTAGATGTGTACTTTGTTGAAGCAGATGTTCAGGATTTTCTTCTGAAGTGCCTGTAGTGCGTTCAAACTTCCACCTTTCAGTTCATAGTCACCCAGGGACTCCTACTTTTATATAGTTAATGAGAATTCCATAGTTGCCCACATATAAGTTTGCACATTTCTTTCCAGTTTTGCAGTTTTATCATCAAATTGATTGTAATTTATGAATGAAAATTATTATTTGTGGGTTGATTTTCTGTCCTGTTACTTTATTGAATTATTTTGTTATAGTTTTTTGTTAATCATCTTGGATTTTCCAGATATATAGCCATATATCTGAAAATATATTTTTTTTCTTTTTTGATGCTTTCATCATTTTTTTCTTATATAATTGGATTGCCTAATATTTCCAATACAATTTATGTTAATTGTGGAGCTTTATATGTAAGTTTAGTTGGAATGTATCCAGCCTTTATTTTGAGCCTCCTCTAGGCTCCATTTATGTCCCACCTGGCCTGCACAGCCTCTTTGCTTCTACTAGGTCTTATGGTTCTACTTTTCTTCGCCTTAATGCCAGTCAAAATAAACTCTCCTTTGGCATTCTTTCATGACCCGGTGGTTTCCTTTACAATTTTCTGTTTTCAAAGTGAGGACAATTCCCTTATTATATTTAGTCTCTGTCCCTCATAAGGCAGTTTAAAACCAGTTCTCAATGGAAGTTTTTGAGTGGAAGTGAAAAAGGAAGTCTTTTAAAATGTGTGAAAACTTTCCCCTTGTTTTAAAACTGCTCTTAATAATATCACTTTGTTCGTATCTTACGTTACAGTAAGATGATTTATTTTTTATGGGCAATTAAAATGCAATTAATAAAGCAGGATTGCTATCTTTCATGGTACTTGGCTAAGCTTTTCTCACTCTTCTGTTTTGTTCCAAATTGTATGCCAGCTGGCTGTGTGCCTTTAATCTCTAAGTGGCCACACTGTACCATTGGTGTGAACTTCTTTAGAATTTAGGGAATGCAAAACTATAGGACATATATTCAAAGACAGAAGAAAGTAAGAAGAAGAGTATTTCTACTAAGGAACTCAAATAGTTTAAGATCAAGATATAATTTTCTCCTTTAAATGTTTAACCTCAAGCCTAATGTGATTAGCACAATGTTTTTATTCATTACTAATTTTTGTGAACAAATTGTATTTCATCTTTATGCTATGCCAATATATGGTGAACTCAAAATGATTTTTGTATATACAAAAAGAATATGTTAATATCAATACTAAGCAACCTAAACTATGCCAACCCAATCCAAACTAAGCCCAGAAGACTTGGAAACTTAGTTTGCCATTGAATCTCTTCCATGTGTCATGAATGGACTCACAATAACCTCATAAAGCTCATAATTCTATTTGCTAGTGGTGGTGGTGTGCCATAGAGTCAGTTCCAACTCATAGCAACCCTGTATAGGATTTCTGACGTGGTAAATCTTTACAGGAGCAGAAAGCCTCATCTTTCTCCCATGTTGTTGCTGGAAGTTTTGAATTGCTGATGTTGAGGTTATCAGCCTGACTTGTAATCACTATGCTACCATAGCTCCTTATTTGCTAGTTGTTGTTGTTAGATACCATTGAGTCGGTACCAACTCATAGTGACCTTATGCACAGCAGAACGAATCACTGCCCAATCCTGGGCCAACCTCACTACTGTTGCCATACTTGAGTCCATCAATGCTGCCACTTGGCCAATCCATCTCGTTGGGGATCTTCCTCTTTTTCTCTAACCCTCCACCTTACTAAACATGATATCCGTCTCCAGTGACCAGTGCCTCCTGACAATATGTCCAAAGTATGAGAGACGAAGTTTGGCCATTTTGGCCTCCAAGGAACACTCTGGCTGCACTTCTTCCAAAATGGATCTATTGGTTCTTTTGGCAGACCATGGCACTTTTAATATTCTTCTCCAACACCATAACTCAAAAGCATCAATTCTTCTACAGTCTTCCTTATTTATTGTCCAGCTTTCGCATGCATGTGAGGTTATTGAAAATACCGTGCTTGGGTCAGGCACACCTTAGTCCTCAAGCTGACATCTTTGCTCTTCAACAATTTAAAAAGGTCTTCTTGTGCAGCAGATTTGCCTAATGCAATACATCGTTTGATATCTTGACTGCTGCCTCTGTGAGTGTTGATAGTTGATTCAAGAAAAATGAAGTCCTTGACAACTTCAATCTTTTCTCCATTGATAAGAATGTTGTTTATTAGTCCAGTGGTGAGGATTTTTGTTTTCTTGACATTGAGATGTAATCCATACCAAAGGCTGTGCTCTTTGATCTTCATCAGTAAATATTTTAAGTCCTCCTCACTTTCAGCAAGTAAGGTTGTATCATCTGCATATCACAGGTTGTTATTGAGTCTTCCTCCAATCCTGATGCCACATTTTTATTCATAGAACCCAGCTTCTCGTATTATTTGCTCAGCATACAGGTTGAATAAGTATGATGAAAGAATACAACCTTGGCGTACAGCTTTCTTAATTTTAAAACATTCAGTGTTCTCATGTTCTGTTCGAACAACTGCCTTTTGATCTAGGTACAGATTCCTCATGAGCACAATTAAGTGTTCTGGAATACTCATACTTCGCAACGTTGTCCATAGTTTGTCATGATCCACACAATCGAAAGCCTTTGCGTGGTCAATAAAGCACAGATAAACATCTTTCTGATGTTCTCTGCTTTCAGCCAAGATCCATCGGACATCAGCAATGATATCCCCCTTTCCACAACATCATTTGAATCTGGCTTGAACCTCTGGAAGTTTTCTGTCAATGTATGCTTGCAGCCATTTCTCTATTACCTTTAGTAAAACTTTACTCTCATAGGATATCAAAGAGATTGTCTGATGATTTCCGCATTCCATTGGGTCACCTCTCTTTGGAATGGGCACAAATTCCAATCAGTCTGCCAGATAGTTGTCTTCCAAATTTCTTGGCAGGGATGAGTGAGTGCCTCCTGTGCCTCCTGACCTTCTTGAAAGGTTTCAATTTTTATTCCATCAATTCCTGGTGCCTTGTTCTTTGCTAATTCTTTCACTGCACCTTGGACTTCTTCCTTCAGTATCGTTGGCTCTTGATCATATGCTACCTCTTGAAATGGTTGAACATTAACCATTTCCTTTTGGTACAGTATTCCTTCCATCTTCTCTTGATGCTTTCTGGGAATAAGGACCGAAAATCTCTATTTAGCCCGATCAGTTCATAATTACTTATACATGGGAAACCCTATGTTAAGCCAAATAATAGATCATTGATTTATAATAAGGACTGTAACTACCAATGGAGTTAGGATACTCAGAATTTATGTAATGGGCCCATGATATCCTTGTAA
Organism: Chrysochloris asiatica; assembly: GCF_000296735.1. Classification (NCBI taxonomy): domain Eukaryota; kingdom Metazoa; phylum Chordata; class Mammalia; order Afrosoricida; family Chrysochloridae; genus Chrysochloris; species Chrysochloris asiatica. The sequence continues at coordinate 400,482 of NW_006408699.1, read as the reverse complement.
GTATTCTTACATGAGATGTGACATCATTTATGTTCTTAGTTGAGCATAAATCAGAACAAGAGGAGTTAGAATAATTGAATCTTTATAGTAGGTTTGATATTGGCCAAAACTGATTTTCCCATATATAGTGCTTGGATGAACATTGTGAAATTGCAGCTTTCTAAACCTGCAGAAGGAGTTCTGGTGTGGCGGTGTAGAATAAGTACTAAACTGCAAGGTTGGTATGAGCAGCAAGATTGACTGTACAAATCAACCAGGTGCTCCTCGGAAACCCTATACAGGGTTGCTATAAGTTGGAACCAACTTGATGACACTAACCAACACCAACAAAGCTTGCAGATACTACAAAAGGAGGGAGGGAGAGATGGATAAATGTTATGAGTTGTGAGTAATACAAAGAAAGTTTCTAATGGATGTTAAAATTTGTAAAATATTTCAGATGTGTACTGCTTTTCAAACATTTGTTTTGCTGGATCCTCTCTAGCTTTTGCTCTCAGATCTCCCAGGCAGACAGCAAATATGTTCTATGGGGCTGTGGTGTAAGAGTTAGTGTCTAATGATGTGTGTTATTAGTCTGTGGTGAAGGTTTTAGGGAAGCTGAATTGGGCTCAGATGTTATCTAAACAGGACTGTGAAGCTTACTAAAAATGTATTTATTGTTTCTTTTCCCAGTTTTATTTGAGTCTATGTTACTGGTGTGGTGCTGTGGAATAAAGCACTGGACTGCAAGCTTGGTTTGAACCACAAGGTCAGCAGTTCAAACTTATGAGCTGCTTCCTGGAAACCTTATACAGGGTTACTATGAGTCGGAATCAACTCTAGTAGTGCATTGAATTGCTAACAACAAGGTTGGTGGTGGTACAAACCAACCAGCCACTCTGTGGGAGAAAAAATGAGGCTGTTGGCTCCCAGAAAGGTTTACAGTCTTGGAAGCCCTACAGAGCAGCTGTACCCTGTAAGGTCAGACACTATGAGCTGGCATAAATTCAGTGACAGTAGATGCATATGCTACCAAGATTTTTCTTTCAATGCTGTTGTTGTTAAGTGCCATTGTGTCGATTCCAACTCATGACAACCCTGCATAGGGTTTCTGGGGCACAGTTGGTGGGTTTGAACTTGTGGTTCATAGTCTAGTGCTTATCCTACAGTGCCATACCAGGAGTCATGCATATTTCTGAAATTCTATTCTGCTCAACCCTGGAAAACAAAAGGTCATCCCATCACAACAAATTCATATAACAAACTCTTAAGTTTCATAGCAATGTCTAGTTGAAGCATTCTAAACATTTCCCAAATAATGTTTTCTGGTCTTTCATTTGATTGATTTTGGGGAGTGAGAGAAGGAAACATAGCAGGTTTTAAATTTACTTCAGTTCTACGATCCCGATATAGAGATGGAGCATATCATAGAAGTCAGTTAGCAGTGTTGTTTATGGTAACAACTTTTTCAAAAGGAAAATAATTCTTTTGTATGTCGTTGTTACCATTTAACTGAACCCACAGATATATATGGCTTTGGTGCTTATTGGTTCTTCTATATAGAACTGGGAAGATTTACAAATTATTTTGTTCTGGCTAAAAAAAAATCTTATGGTTATGTAGCAAGATCAAAGAAAACAAAAACAAAAAAATTTTACTTTAAAAATGAGTTATTTCTGAATTTTGAGGTAGGAAGTGAGAAAGGAAAAGTAATTTATTTAAGAAGATTGTATTGCACTTGGATCACATCTGTTATACATATGAAGACCCCTGGCAATGTTTCAAGGAGATAATGAGAAAAAGAGATCCCTGTGTTTTCACAGTGATTTTAAGTTTTGGGCGTAGGCAAGGATTCTCTGACTAGGGAAGACTAGAAGGGGATGTGAGACTCGTGGACAGAGAGAAACTGACCTGGAAGTGAGGGGAGGTGGAGGTGATGGAGTGCTTCTAATCTTTGAGGCAGCAGATGCTGGAATTGATTCTTACTCTTTTGGGAAATGTTTTAATAATGGAAAGAGTTTGTATGTGTATGAACCCACAGTCCTGTCCCCTAAATACTTAGCACTTGCCTATTAAGAAATGACTCTTCATCTACTGAGCGTAATGGGGCCAGCACCATTCTAACACACACAAAAGAGGTCTGAAATAGAATTTTGTGTTTCATGCCTGTCTGTTAGGGATAGTAACATTTTCTGTGTTTAATTAGCATTTTACTTTCATGAAAACTGTATTTCTCAGTTCAGGGACTTCTAACCGCCTTCTTCTTCTTCTTTTTCGTGATTTCAGCTTTTTATTGTTAATGTTACAACAGGGGTTTAGTCAAAAATACAAAAACCATGTCATCTTTGGACTCCTCAGATTCTTCTTTCTTTGCTTCCACTTTCTTCTCCTCACCAGGGCCAGCAATGGTGAAGGGTGCAATTAACACAACTATTATTCAAATTTACGCACTAGCCACTAAACCCAGTGAGAATGAAATTGAAGAATTATACCAACTTCTTCAATCTGAAATTGATAAAAAAAAAATTCAGTAAGATGTATTGGTAATTACTGGTGATTAAATGCAAAGGTTGGAAGCAAAGAGAAAGGATCAGTAGTTGGAAAATATGATCTTGGTGATAGAATTGATGCTGGAGATTGAACGATAGAATTTTATAAGACCAATGACTTCTCCATTGAAAATACCTTTCTCTAAACAACATAAAAAAAGATGACTATACTCATGGACTTCACTGGATGGAACACACAGAAATCATTTTGACTACATCTGTGGAAAACCTCCATGCCTTCAGCCAAAACAAGGCCAGAGGCAGACTGTAGAACAGATTATCAATTGCTCATATACATGTTCTGACTGTGAAGAAAATGAAAACAAGTCCATGAGAGCCAAATATGACCTTAAACATAACCCACCTGAATTGAGACATAATATCAAGAACAGATTTGATTAATTAGACATGTATGACTGAAGACCATAAGAATTGTGGAATGACTTCAAGAACATCATATAGGAAGAGAGAAAAATGTCATCAAGAGGGCAAGAAATAAGGAAAAGATCAAAATGGATGTCAGAAGAGATTCTGAAATTGTTCTCCAGCATACAGATGCTTGAGCAAATGGGAGAAATACGGAGGTAAAAGAACTGAATAGAAATTTTTGAAGGGTAACTCCAGCAGACAAAGTCAACTATTGTTACAAAATATGCAAAGTGGGGAGTTGGAAAGCCAAAAGGGAAGAACACATTTAGTATTTCTCAAGCTGAGGGAACTGAGGAAAAAATTCAAGTCTCAACTTGAAATAGTAAAGGATTCTATGGGGAAAAATATTGAATGATGCAGAAAGCATCAAAAGAAGATGGAAGGAATACACAGAGTCACTGTAGCAAAAAGAAATAGTCGATGTTCAACCATTTCAAGAGGTAGCATAGGATCAAGAGCCAATGGTATTGTAGGAAGTTGTTCAGGGTGAATTGAAGGCATTAACAAAGAACAAGGCTCTGGGAATTGATGGAATACAAACTGAAATCTTTCAACAAACCGAGGCAGTACTAAAGGTAATCTATTCCAAGAAATTTGGAAGACAGCTACCTGGCCAACTGATTGTAAGAGATTCATATTTGTGCCTATTCCAAATTCAGATGACCCAATGGAATATGGAAATCATCAGGCAATATCATTAATACCACATGCAAGTAAAATTTTGCTAAAGATAACACAAAAATGGCTACAATACTACATTGACAGAGAACTGCCAGTGGTTTCACACCAGATTCAGATGAGGACTTGGAACGAAGATATTGTTGACATCAGATGGATGCTGGCTTAAAGCAGAGAATACCAGAAAAATGTTTACCTGTGCGTTATTGATTATGCAAAGACTTTCGATTGTGTGGATCATGACAAGCTATGGACAACATTCCAGAGAATGAGTATTCCAAAACACTTAACTGTGCTCATGAGGAGCTTGTATACAGACCAAGAGCCCCCTGTCTGAACAGAACATGGAAAAATTGAATGGATTAAAATCGGGAAAGGTATGTTCCAGGGTTGTATTCTTTCACCATACTTATTCAATCTGTATGCTGAGCAAATCATTCGAGAAGGCGGATTATATAAAGAAGAATGTAGCATTAAGATTGAAGGAAGACTCATTAACAACCTACAATATGCAGATGATACAACCCTGCTGCACAGGAACTTTTTAAAGTGTTGAAAAGCAAAGATGTCACCTTGAGGACTAAGGTGTGCCTGACCTAAGCCATGGTATTTTCAATAACCTCATATGGATGCGAAAGCTGGACAGTGAATAAGGAAGTTCATAGAATAATTGATGCCTTTGAATTATGGTGTTGGAGGAGAATACTAAAAGTGCCACGGACTGCTAAAAGAACCAATAGATCTGTTTTGGAAGAAGTGCAGCCAGAGTGCTCCTTAGAGGCCAAGATGGCCAAACTTCATCTCTCATACTTTGGACATGTTGTCAGGAGGGAACAATTGCTAGAGAAGGATGTCATGCTTGGTAAGGTGGAGGGTCAGAGAAAAAGAGGAAGACCCCCAATGAGATGGATTGGCCAAGTGGCATCATCAATGGACTCAAGTGTGGCAACAGTAGTGGGGTTGGCCTGGGATTGGACATCATTTCGTTCTGCTGTGCATAGGGTTGCTATGAGTCTGTGCTGACTCGATGGCACCTAACAACAACAACAATACTTAGGTGCAATCCATACTGAAGGCTGTAGTCTTTGATCTTCATTGTCAACGACTTTAAATCCTCCTCACTTTGAGCAAGCAAAGTTGTATCATCTGCATATCACAAGTTGTTAATGACTTTTCCTCCAATGCTGATGCTACAATCTTTTTCATATAACCCAGCTTCTCAGATTATTTGCTCAGTATACAGATTAAGTAAGTATGGTGAAATAATACAACCCTGGCCCACAGCTTTCCTAAATTTAAACCACTCAGTAGCTCCTTGTTCTGTTTGAATGATTTCTTCTTACTATGTACAGGTTCCTCAGAAGCACAATTAAATGTTCTGGATTACTCATTTTCCTCCGTGTTGTATATAGCTTGTCATTACCCACACATCGAATGCCTTTGTATAGTCATTAAAGTAAAGATAAATACCTTTCTGGTGTTTTGTTTTGTTTTGTTTTCAGCCAACTTCCATCTGATGCCAGCAATGATACCCCCTGTCCACGTCCTTGTCTGAGTCCAACTTAAACCTCTGACAGTTTCCTGTCAATATACTGTTGCAGCAGTTTTTGACGTATCTTTAGCAACATTTTACTGGAATGGGATATATATTTGAGTTTTTATTGTGAATTGAGTGATAGTTTACATCGGTTTTGCACTAGTTTCATTGCAATGATTCCAATCTCCTCCGTGCATCATCATTCAACAGTATTTGCTTCTATTCCCTCTGGTTTGTTTTTTGTTTTAGTTTTTTTGGGGGGAGTATGTACACAAAAACACTCAAGGATATATAATCATTTAAACAACCAAAGGGCACATTCTGCAAGCCTGCCTCCTGGCCACCAGCACACAGCCTTTCTTTTTCAGTGAGTCTAGAGCCCTCAGCTGCTCTATCTCTCCATGTCATCATCTCTGCCTCCATTTCTGGTGTCGCTGCTTCTCTGGATAGGGTCTTACATTCTGCTCGTACTCTTCTCTTGATGGTCCTAGGGTCCTCTGTTCTGGGACTGTAAGATTAACTACTCCCCCTTTTTTGTTACAAAACTTTTACCTTTACAGTGTGACAATTAGTCATGATAACAATTACTCACTATTGAATCATAAGAATCTTTTCCCTGTCTCCTTTCACCAGACCTATCTATAAAGATGAAAACTATTCAGTGGGGATTCTACCTTCTCCCCTACACTCTGAAACTAAACTCCCTCTTGAAATCTTGTAAAACAGTCACTTTGTGCCTTTGTAGCCCCCCAGCCCCCATTTTAGGTAGGCGATGTCTAAGTTGCCTATCCCTATCAACCCTGTATTTAGAGGGGATAGGATTGATACTTGCTGTGAAGTCTCCTTCCCTCTCAGTTGGTATTTTGAGCTACTACATCGATAAGTATAGGGCAAGTTC
>NW_006408699.1:384431-393555 GCF_000296735.1 Chrysochloris asiatica | reverse complement strand
CAATATTCATAAGACAGTCAAGCATCTTAACATTATTTCCCCTCTTTTACCTATTCAGACTATGCCTTGATCAATGTATCACAGAGCCCTATTGTTCCAAGGTTGAGCATACATCACTATGTATCTCTGTCCCATTTAGCTCATGCAAACCTGCCTAAGTGTTCCCCTATCTGCCTTGTTCTTCCGTACCCCCCTTTTGTGTGTGGCCCCCCCAACACCCCAACACCCAAACTATGATGTATCTATCCCCTACCGTGTGCTGTACCGTTCTCCCCACCTGCCCCTGGTAACCAACAAAGAATTTCTCTCCCCCCCGCCTTTAGTATGGGTATCTTTTCTTAAGGCCTTCCAATAATGGTGTTATACAATATTTGTCCTTTTGTGATTGACTAATTTCACTCAGTATAATGTCCTCAAGGTTCATCATGTGGTGGCTTGCAGTTTCCTTGCTTTTCTTCAAAGTACCATAATATTGAATGGGATATTAATGATATTGTCCAATGATTTCCACATTCTGTTGGGTCACTTCTCTTTAGAATGGGCACAAATATGGGTCTCTTCCAATCAGTTGGCCCGATAGCTATCGTCCAAATTTTTTGTGCATAGATGAATGAGTGCCTCCAGTGCTGTACCAGTTGTTGAAAGATTTCAATCTGTATTCTGTCATTTCCTGGAAATACCATAGCTTGGATCCTTGTTCTTTTCCAGTGTCTTCAGTTCACCTTGATCTTCTTCTTTCATTCAGTACCATTGACTCTTGATCATATGCTATCATTTAAATAATTGAGCAATTAATTTCATTAATTTTAATCTTTTATGAATTGAGTAAAGGTTTACAGAGCAGATCATCAGTTTTACATTCTATAAATCATATACTTTGCTTCATTCATTACAATGATTGTATTCCCTTCATGTACCAATGGTTAACAGTATGAGCCTCTATTCAGTTTAACTCTTGCACTCCTCTCTCTGCCTCCCGCTACCTTTATCTTTCCTTTGCTAACCTCTCTCCTGTTGTACATTGCTTGTCCTGTCACCCATGTTAATACATGTCTATCCTCTAGCTGACGAATAATTTTTCCTCCACTCCTCCCTCCATAATCATCTTTGATTATTCCTTTTATGAAGATAACCTTTTAAAACTTTTTACGTTTGTCTCATACAATATTTGTCCTTTTGTTATTGACTAATATCACTCAGCCTTATGTTCTCCTGATTCATCCAGGTTGTGAGGTGTTTCACAGATTCATCATTATTCTTTAATGCTGCATAGTCTTCATTGTGTGTATGCACCAGAGTTTGCTTAACTATTCTTCTGTTGATTGGCATTTAGGCTGTCTCCATCTTTTGATGTGTCTCTTGTAGACAGTATATTGAAGTATCCTGTTTTCTTTTCCATTCTGCTTTCTCTGTCTCTTGACTGATGCATTTAATCCATTTACATTCAGTGCAGTTATCCATAGGTATAAACTGATTGCTGTCATATTGCTGTGTGTTTTTTGTGGTGGTGCTGGATTCTTTGTTCCACATCATTTTCTGTGCTGAGTTTATTTTGTGAGTTTTTTTTCTTCATTTTCATTTTTGTTGTGTTAATGTTTACTAAATCTTATAATTTTGTTGTTCAGATGCATTAATTTTCTTACAGTTACCCTGTAATTTTATTAAATTATTTCCCTGTTTAAGACAGTCTGATTTATCTTGAAAGCTACTTGACTTCCTTGACATTTGGAAGTTCTGTGTTTACACTGTTTCCTCTTTTTGCTATGTAATTGAATTCATTAAACATTGATATCTCTGGTTCCCTATTTTAAGTCTTGCAGGTTTGTTTACTTAAATACTTCTATATCTGGATTGAGTTCTGGGTGGTATTGTCATGTGTAGTAATTTCACCTTGTTGTCTGTTGTTGTTGGTTCTCAGTCCAAAGAATACACTTTAGCATTTTGTTTGTAAAGTTGATCTGGTCATTACAAATTCCTTTAATTTCTGTTTATAAGGAAACATCCTAATTTCACCATCATATCTGGGGGACAGCTTAGTCTTATTTGTTCTCCTTTGTAGGTAGCTTTTAATTTTTTTTCCTGAGCTGCTCTCAGGATTTTTTGCTTGTGTTTGATTTTATAAAGTTTGATTTTGATATGTCTTGGTGATTTTATTTGGAATCTATCCTGTTTGGTTCTCATTCAGCTTCTTCAATGCTTTATCCTCTCATCTTTCATGATGTTAGAGAAGTTCTATTCCAACAACTCCTGACAATTTTCTCTGTGATTTTTATTATCTCTTCCTTTTATAAATAACCTGTAAATTTTTCCTTTTCATGGTGTCCCACATAACTGAGGCTTTATTCATATTTTTTTTTAAAAAAAATCATACTTATTGTTGTTGTTTTTAAGTGCCAGCAAACTTGAACTAGTAACATTGTTTTTAAACCGTCTTTTCACCTCAGTGCATTAACCCATAGCATCACACCAGGACAGCATACTAGTATTGAGAGATTCATTCATTTGGGCTTCCATTGCTTCAAATCTGCTCCTTTGCTCTTTCGATGTATTGTCTCAAAATTTGTTTTGTTTCTTTGTTCTTGAAGTGTTTTTCTATATTCTTCTAAGGTTTTTTCTTTGTTTTTGCTTTCCTTGATCTTTTTGTCAATCCTTTGAAGGTACCTAAATATCATTCTTTTGATTTCTTTTTCAGTTAGTTGCATTACCTTTTCCTCCTTAGAAACATTTTCTGGCTCTGCATCTTGGTCTTTTGTTTGAACCATTCTCTATTGTTTCTCATGTGAGCTAAGATTGTCAGTTGTCTGCGGTGCATTGTGGGGTTGTCATATTTATATTTAATATATGATTGGATGTTGATGTGTTCCTAGGTGCTGAACAACTGTCTCCTGTGTGTATAGTTAGAAATGAAAATGTGTACACTGTTCTCTTTTGCTGTTCCATTTTGGGTGGATTTGGCTGGTGTTGGCTGCTGTCTATTGTTGATCAGGCAGTATAGGAGCTGGTATTGACTCTTGCCTTGTAGATGGGGCTACAATTGTGGCTGGGATGTATGGGTATGCTTTCTCTGTCCTATTTGGTGGGAAAGAGAAAACCCCTCACTCCCCCCACACAAGAAAAAAAACCCCACCAGAATAAACAAGCAAGGAAGCAAAAATGGAAAGAGAAAAGAGAAAAACAACAGGCATCAACCAGAAAAAAAGAATATAACACCTATAAAGACAAAAGAGGGACAGGTAAATATAGCTATTTGTTATTGTTGTTAAGTGTTGTTGAGTCATTTCCAACTCATAGTGACCCTGTATAGAATTTCCAAGGAGCAGCTGGTGAGCTTGAACCACTGACCTGGCTGTTCAAATGACTTTTCTGTCCAGTGCATTAACCCACAAATGTAGCTATAAAGGAAAAATACAAGAGAGAAAATAAAAGGAAAATAATTTAATTAACTAAAAAGAGAAAAGAGAGACACTTAAGAATAACTTAAAAATGGAGTTATAGAAGAGAAAAATAAGAGGGGGAATAAAAGAAGACATTAAAAAAAAAACACCGTAAAAACCAGGGAGAGGGAAGATGAAAAGAAAAAGAGAGTAGAGAGTATTAAAGAAAGATAAAAAGGTAGAAAAAAGAAGAGGGGAAATGGGAAATAGAATAAAAAAGGATAGGAAGGATAAAGTTCGAGGGAATAGAAAAAGGAGGGGAAAGTATAGACAAACAAAAACAATGAAAGAACAAAAGGAAAAACAAACAAACAAACCCCAAAATATAAACAAGAAAATAGTGCATTTGTTGGGTCAAGAGAGGAGAAAACTCTGGGGGAGCTCAGGTGTGTGAAGGATGTGGTAGGGGAGTTCCTGACCCAAGATGGAGTTTTCCTATCAACCTCTTTGTTATCTATATTCAAGGCATTCAATCTGCAAGTAGTTTGTGGATGCTCTTGCTGGAGCTAGTTTCAGTGTCTGTTAGGACCTCAGGGAAGCTGGGAGCAGGTAACTGGTTAAATGCTGGTCTAGTGCCTCTGCGGGTTCTGTAGGTCTAAGCTGAGCCTGCATGAATCCAGCCACCAAAATTGTTCACCAAAGCAGCACAGCTGACCTCTCCCCTCCTCACACTGGCGTGATTCCCAACCACATGGCTCTGAACTTGAGGAGAGCAGGGGTTGTACTGGTGGTAGATGAGGGTGGAGGCTGCCCACACCTCTGTCAACAAGGTAGCATGAGGAAAAAGAATGAATCACACCTTTCCAGTCACCTGTGTGACTCGGCTCTGCCAGGTCACCTTCTGTTGCCAAAGCTCACGAAGTTTCAAGATGGTCATGCCATGTCTGGCCAGTCGTTCACCAGTCAGTCTTCCTCTCTCAGTGTCCTTGTTCAGCTCCTTATCCCAACAAGCACTCAATCCTCGTTTCTAACCTTTCTTCTGAAGCTCAGGGTTCCAGAATTTTCATCTGTATCTGTTTCATTTGGTCTCTCGTATCGTTTTTGTAGATGGCCCATGTAGTATGTCTGCCTAGTCTGACATCTTACTGGAAGTTAAGTCACATATACTATCTCTTGATATGGCTGAACATCATCCATTTCTCTTGGTACAGTGAGTTTTCCATCTTCTTTTGATGCTGTCTGCATCTTTCAGTATTTTGCTCTTTGAATCATTCGATATTGCAAGTCAAGGCTTGACTTTTTTCTTCAATTCTTTCAGCTTGAGAAATGCAGAGCATGTTCTTCCCTTTGGTTTTCTAACTCTATGTCTTTGCACATTTTGTCTTTGTCTTTTTTAGTTGATTTTGACAATATCTGTTTAGCTCTTTTACTTCCTCATTTCTTCCATTTGCTTTAGCATCTCTGTGCTGAAGAGCAAATTTCAGAGTATCTCTGACATCTGTTTTGTTTTTTTCCTTCTTTCTTGTCTTCTTAATGACCTTTTGCTTTCATCCTGTATGTCATCCCACAGCAATTCTGGTCTTCAGTCATTAGTGTTTAATTAATCAAAAATCTTTTCTTAAGCTTTTATAATAATGGTCTTATGCAATATTTATCCTTTGTGACTGACTAATTTCACTCAGCATAATGTCCTCAAGGTTCATCCATGTTATGAGGTGTTTTGCAGCTTTATCGTTATTCTTCAAGATAGCGTAGTATTACATTGTGTGTATGTACCAACATTTGTTTATCAATTCTTCCATTGATGGGCTCTTAGGCTGTCTACATCATTTTGCTATTGTGAATAGTGCTGCAGTGAACATTGATGTGCATATATCTACTTGTATTCTAGCTTGTATTTTTTGTGGATATATACCAAGTAGAGGAATTGTTGTATCCTAAGGTATTTCTATTTCCAATTTTCTGAGGAAGCACCATACCATTTTCCAGAGTGTTTGAACCACTTTGCAGTCTCATCAGCATTGCACTAGGGTCATAGTCTCTCCATATCCTCACCAGCATTGGTGGTTAATGATGGTATGAGATGATATCTCATTGTTGTTTTGATTTTCATATCTCTACTGGCTAATGATCATGAACATTTCTTCATATGTTTGTTGACTGCCTGAATGCCTTCCTTGATGAAGTGTTTGTTCATGTCCTGTGACCATTTTTTAATTGTGCTATTTGTCTTTTTCTTGTAAAAGTGGTGTCGTTCCTATAAACCTTAAAGATTAGTCCCATGTCTGATGTAGTCGTTGCAAAAAAATTTTCCCCGGTCTTTGTCTCCTTTTCTACTCTTTGTTGAAATATTTTGATGCACCGAAGTTTCTAATTTTCAGTACACGCTAGTCATCTATTTTATCTTCTACTGTTTGTGCATTTTTTGCAATGTTTTATAGTCTGTGTATGCCATGTAAGTTTGTCCCTATTTTTTTATTGATGATCTTTATCGTTCTGGGTTCTATATTTAGGTTTTTTTTTTTTTTTTGGGGGGGTCTTCCTCTTTTTTTAAAAAATGTTTTATTATGAATTATATGATGGTTTACATGGGAGAACTTTAGTTTTACATTCATTCCATCGTATATCATCTCATTGCCATGGTTCCAATCCCCTCCATGCATCATCAACCCCCCAAAGGGTATATCCCAGAAACGCGCCCCCTACACTTTCCCCTTCTCCCCCCAGTTTTCGGCCCACAGTCCCTTTCCCTCTCTGGGTCCAAAGTCCCCAGTCGCTTCATCACTCCACATCATCATGTCTGTCTCTATCTCAGGCATCTCTGTTTCTCTGGGTAGGGTTCCGCTCTCGGCTCTTATCTGTTGATGGTCCCAGAGGCCTCCGCTCTTATTCTGGAGAATTAATCACTCCCTTCCTTGTTACAAAACTTCTACCTTTGCATTTCCAACCCTCACAGTCTGTCCTGATAAGCATTATTCACTACAGTATCACGAGTTACCCACCTGTATCTCCTTTCATCAGCTCCTCCCAGACAGATTGAATAGTACCTACTGGAGGTTCTGCCTTCTGCCATGCTCCCTAGCACCAGGTTCCCTCTTGAAAGCTTGTAAGCCAGTCACTTCTTGCCTTTGTAGTCCTCCCATCCCCATTTGAGTATCCAATGTCCAAGCTGCCCTTCTCCGTCCATTCTGTGTGTGTGGGGCTGTGTGAATGTTTCTTGCTGTGAGGATTTGTTCCCTCTTTTGAGTCACTGCTCCATAAGTATAGGTCAAGTTCATCAGACTGTATCAGCTCACTCTTTTTTTTTTTTTCACCCCCTCTTGTTTCCTCTCCTGGTTGAGCTCCGATCATCCAGTCATCCGGTCCAGGTCACGTGGGTATCGCCTGCAAGCGTGGGCGCTCCTGTGCATATGTTCTCTCTTCCCATCAGCCGGTAGCTCCACTCTCCTCTCGAGTCCTCCGTGGCCGCACCACTGACTCTGGGTCCAAGAGTCCCCAGGCCTCTTCCCACTGCTTGCCAACCAGGTCCCCTATTGGGTCGACAGAAGTCCACTGAACATTATAGGGCTTAGCTTGCTGCTTCATTGCTGTTTTTTACCCCACTTCCCCCCATCGGTGATGTGTGTGGTCACCAGTCAGAGTGTACATTTCCATTGAGTCTTAGTCTTGGAAGGGGGTTTGTGTTGAGAGGACCTGGCCACTTGTCTTGATGTTTCCTTCTACATTTAGGTTTTTAATGCATGTTTTATTCGTTTTTGTTTTTTCTTTGGCTAGAATATATGGGTCTTGTTTCATTGTTTTGCAAATCTGTTTCCTGTTTTTCCAGCACCATTTGTTGAAGAAACTATCTCTTCCCCATTTAATATGTTTTGGCCCTTTGTCAAAGATCAGTTGACTCTATATGAATGGATTCACTTTTGGGTTCTCAATTTTGTCCTATTTATTTATGTATCTTTCATTGTACCAATGCCAGGCTGTTTTGACCTCTGTGGCCATGTAGTAAAATTTGAAATCAGGAAGTGAAAGGCTCAAACTTTGTTCTTATTAAGCAGTGCTTTGCTTATCTGAGGTCTCTTTCCCTTCCATATAAAGTTTCTGATCATTTTTTTCCATCTCTTTTAAGAATGTTGTTGGAATCTGGGTTGGGATTGCATTATATCTGCATATTGCTTTGGGTAGTATTGACATTTTCACAATGTTAAGTCTTCCTATTCATGAGCATGGTATATTCTTCCATTTTTGTAAATCTTTTTTTATTTTTTTGGGATTTTCTAGGTATATGATCATATCATCTGCAAATAGAGTTTTACTTCTTTGTCAATTTAGATGCCTTTAATTTCCACTGCTATTCATAAGCTTTTCAGTAGCTGAACATTCAGAAGTAGATGCCTCTCTTTTTGTCTAATATGACTTAGTTTGAAAGCTCAGTTGAAACTTGCCCACCATGGGTGATTCTGATGATATATAAAATACCAGTGGCCTACCTTGCAGCATCACAGCAACATGCAAGGCACCACAGTATGATAAAGTGACAGATGAGTGGTGGTGGAAACCAATACATGGTGGTTACGAGTTGGAAATGACTCAGTGGTACTTAACAACAACAATAGCATATCTGGGTTGAGTTCTGGGAGATGTTGTCATGTATGTTATTCTTACACTGTTGGATATATTGTTGGTTCTCTGTCCAAAGAACACCCTTTAGTAATATTTGTAATGTTGGTTTGTTTTTTATACATTGTTTTATTTTCTGTTAGTCTGTAATTGTCCTAATTTTGCTGTCATATTTGATGGGGACAGTTTTGCTGGGTATATGATACTTGGTTTGTAAAATTTTTCTTTCAGAGTTACATATACGCCATCCGGTTTCTTGCTTGCATGGTTTCTACTGAGATATTAGGGCTTAGTCTCATTAGTTATTTGTGGGTAATTTTATTTTTCCTGAGTTGCCCTCAGGATTTTTCCTTTCTCTTTGGTTCTGAAAAGTTTGCTTATGATATGTCTGGTTGATTTGGGGGGTCTATCCTGTTTCAAGTTTGTTTAACTTCTTGAATGACTTTCTTCTTGTCTTTCATGATGTTATGGAAGTTTTTGTCTAGCAACTCTTAGACAATTTCTCTCTGTATCTTTTTTTTTTTTTGTCTCCTCCTCTTCCAGAATTCCAATAGGTTATCACTCTTGATAGTGTCGTACATAAATATTAGGTTTTCTTTGGATGTAAAAATTTTTTCTAGTTGTCCTTCTTGAAGATGAGTATTGAGAGATTTGTCTTCAAGTTCACTGATTCAGTCTTTCATTAATTCAATTCTATTGCTTTGCCCTTTCAATATATTATTTATTTTGATGGCAGGACTGTCCTGTCCCTGGCTACCAGGAGGACATGGGAACAAGGAAGAACTTTACCCCTTTGGCCTCCAACCTCCAGCCACATCCTGTTCTCGTAGGTCACTGTATCAGCAGTCACTTGCAAAAGTTCAAGATGGATACACTGCGCCATGTCAGCTACCAGCCTGCCTGTTTGTTTTTTTTTTTTCGCTCTCACTGCTCCTGTTCAGCTTCTTTTTTCCATGAGCAATCAATATATTTCTCTATCTTATCTTTTGAAGCTTAGGACTCCAGGATCACCATATGTATCCATTTCACTTGTTCTCCTATGTCTTTGTTGCAGAGGGTCGACTCAGTGAGTCTGCCTACTCTATCATCTTGTCCTGTAAATATCTTATCTTTTTCAGAACTTGTATTTTAGGTAG
>NW_006408699.1:376386-384331 GCF_000296735.1 Chrysochloris asiatica | reverse complement strand
TTTTTTTTTTTTCGCTCTCACTGCTCCTGTTCAGCTTCTTTTTTCCATGAGCAATCAATATATTTCTCTATCTTATCTTTTGAAGCTTAGGGCTCCAGGATCACCATATGTATCCATTTCACTTGTTCTCCTATGTCTTTGTTGCAGAGGGTCGACTCAGTGAGTCTGCCTTCTTCACCATTTTGCCCTGGACTCTCCAGACTGGGCTTTTTTAACTTGAAAATAATCCATAAGGGTATGCCTCTTTTCAAGATGTCATTAAGTGTTGGTAAAGGGAGATTGTACCTGTCACAGTGGATGATAGTGATTAGAGAACTGATGATACCATTATCCTACTTGGTTCAGACTGTTCTGCATATCTGAGCTCCCTAGCCTTTGGTGTTTTATAAAAAACACTGTTCCATAAAAACCAAAACCTCTTTTGATTCATTCCTGCAAGTTGATTGGCACCAGATCCTGTTCCATCTTCACCTGTGTGAAAGTGGCTGAGGGAGGGAATAAAAGGAACTACAATCTAGTAGCGTAGTGGTTATGAATAGGGCTGTGAACCTTAAGGTCAGCAGTTAGAAACTACCAGCTGTTCCACGGGAGAAAGATGAGGCTTTCTGCTCCCGTAAAGATTTCCAGCCTCGGAAACCCTGTACAGAGTCGCTATGAGTTGGAACTGACTCCACGGCACATAACCACCACCACCATAATCTAGTAGGTGTGGCTCAACTTGATTGAGAGACTTCTTCCTTGGATAAAACTTTAAGGCTGAGATTCTAGAAGAATATCTGTCACTAGTTCAAGGTATGGCTTCAACACCCATGATTGTTACAGGAATAGGAAGATTTTTATTCAGTTCTTGTCTGCCAAGCCCAAATTTTACCCCAAAATGCTACTTTCCTGTCACAGTGTACTGAGATGGCATAAATATCCTAGATTCTTTCTAAAAAATGTGAGGACCTCTGTATTTGAAGAGTAAGAGCTTTTTTAGTTTGAAGTACAGGATAGACTGTTTAGACAAATAAGCATTGCCCTTTGGGGAGTGACTGAGGAATATTTTTTACACTCCAAATTGGGGTTAAGTAATACTCTATTTATATATCATCACTTAAAAAATTCTTCCATATAATTTACAAAACTTTCATAATTATTAAACTACTAAAAATATTTTTATCAGGAATATGTGTCACACTCAGCCTACACCTATGGATGCAGTAGCTCAAAAGAGGGAACAAATCCTTACAGAAAGGATCATTCCCACCCCCTCCATACACAGAGTAGACAGGGATGGGCAACTTGGACATTGGCTACCCAAAATGGGGGTGGTGGTGGTGCTACAAAGGTAAGAAGTGACTGGCTTACAAGCTTTCAAGAGGGAACCTAGATTCAGAGGGCATGGAGGAAGGTAGACTCTCCACTGAATAGTATACAATCTGCCTAGGCGGGGCTGATGAAATGAAATGTGGATGGATCTCTTGTGATACAATAGTGAATAATTGTTATCAGGACTGCTTATGAGGGTTGGAATTGTAAAGTAAGACATTTTGTAGCAAGGAGGGGAGTGATTAACTTTTCAGCCTAGGAACAGAGGTCCCTGGGACCATCAATGGAGAAGAGCAGAGAGTGGGGCCCTACCCAGAGAAGCAGTGATACCTGAGATGGAGGCAGAGACGATGATGTGGAGAGGTGGAGCAGTTGGGGACTTTAGACACAGAGAGGGAGAGGGGCTGTGTGCTGATGACTGGGAGATGGGGGCAGTCTTGCAGGGTATACCCTTTGGTTGGTTAATGATGCATGGAGGGGATTTTAACCATGACAATGAAATTATATACGATAGAATGAATGTAAAACTAATGTTCTCCCATGTAAACTATCACATAATTCACAATAAAACATTAAAAAATATATATATATGTGCCACACTTTCCCCAAATTTAGACGTTGAGTTTTTTTGCCCTGTTGGTAATGTCATTATATTTTTGTTTGTTCCTATTATTTTTCTTTGTGGATTCTTTCTTCAATAGAAGGAATTACTGTCAGTAAAAATTTAGATTTTTTTTTCTTAAATAATCTTGAAATATATCTGAAGTATATTTTAAAATATTAAAATATAGGCACTTGTCACTTCAGGAAATCCTATATATCACTTCAAAAAATTCTATACTCTGATGAATGATCTGAATATGCTGTTTTTTTTTGTTTCATATTGTTCTTGTGCTCAAAACTTACAGTGGCTCCCGTTATTGCCTAGTTTGTATGATTTAAAACTAGTTGACCTTAAGTTTTTTCTCCCAGTCTGTTTTTTTAATTCTTGTTACTAGCTACTTCCTTAGGTGAGATCTTTGATCTAGTCTAATTGCTTTATTTACTGTCTCTTGAATACACTGATTCAACATCTCTGCTCTTGCAATTCATTTACATAAAATACCTTCTAGGCATAAGGAAAATTCTATCAGTACTTCTTAAGGTATACTTTTCAAGAACATATAATTTTTAATAAAAATTTACTTGTCCAGTCTTTTCCTGGACAAATTGCTTCCCTTCACTTTGAACTTTTTAAAGTATTTCCTTTGATATTTAAAAAAAACTTTATTTTTCAGACCTGTATTGTGTTAGTATTGTGTTAGGACGGAATCCTGGTGTGGCACTATAGCATAAGTGCTGAACCGCAAGGGCCGTTTGAACCGTAAGGTTAATGATTCAAACTTACCAGCTGCTCCTTGGAAACCTTATATGGGTTGCTATGAGTTGGAACTGACACAACGGCATTTAACAACAACAGCATTGCTATAGGATAAACACTGGATTGCTAGTCAGATGTTCAAACTCACTATCCACTCCTAGGGAGAAAAATGAGGCTTTCTGTTCCTAAGAAGATTACAACCTCGTGAACTGTATTGAAACTGACTCAACAGCACCTAACAATAACATGTAAACCAAAAACTCCAAAAGAAGCCCAAACAAATAACTGTCCCAAACAAACCTACCTCAATGGGTCTAGTAGAAACTAGAAAAACTGTGAAAATGGAGGCAGGTCTGTTTTTCCAGAAGAGACAGAGATTAGAGCAACTCTGGGTGAAGACTGTATTAGGGAAAAACATTTGAAAGAGATCTTTATTTGCAGTGCATAGTAAGAAAGGCCTGAGGGTCTGAAAATCAGCTAATGAGAAGTCCTGATCACAATGGTCTAATCTGAAGTCAATCATGGGGAAGGCTCTGGATCAGGCTGGTTTTTTTTTTTTTTGTCCTATTGTTCATGGGTCATCATGAGTCAGCAGTTAATAAATAAAATTTATAACAGTGGAGTAGTGTACTGGGAAAATGTATAATAATATTGCTCTAGCGTTGTGGCTGGAGTCCTGGTGTGGCACTATAGGATAAGTACTGGACTGCTAACTTCAAGGTTGGCAGTTCAAACCCATCAGCCACTCTTCAAAAACCCTAGACAGGGTCATAATGAGTCGGAACTAACTCCACAACACACAACAACAACAACAATAACAACAGCACAGTGACTCTAGATGATAAGCACTAGACTGTGAACAAGGTTGGCAGTTTATGCTCACCAACCGCTCCCTGGAGAAAGACGAAGTTTTCTGTTCCCACAGAGATTTATAACCTTGGCAATCCCATACAGATACACTATGAATTGCAACCAATTCAATGGCACTTAACAACAATTGCTATCTTGAAGTAATATGCCTGTTATATATGGTGAATGGTGCGGTTGAAAATCTTGCTCTTTAAACCTCTTGAGTATTAGAGTGTATTTCCTGTGTTACTTAGAAAGTACCTGCAGGAGGCAGTATGCTGCTGTCTAAAATGTATGAATGTCTAGGAAACTTGTAAGGATTAGGGAAAATTCCAATATTAACCTAAATCTTTTTATACAAGTAGAGAGAAGTACGCTGGGTCACTTTTTCAAATGTTTAAACCTGAATGGAAGCTTTCTGACACTGACTTTTATTTTTTTGAGGTACATAATTTCATTTTATAAAATATGATCATTTATTTTGTATTATAAACTCAGAATAGTGAGCAATTGGAAAGCAAATTATTGTTCATCAGAGAAAATAGTTTAATATATGGTGATAACAGCTTGTATTACAAAGGATAAGGAGGTTTCCAACACTTTTAACAATTTAGAACACAATGTGTTTTATTAAAAAAAACTTTTTATTGTGAATTGAGCACATCATCAGATTTAAATTCAACAAATCATATACTTTGCTTCATTACATGGTTGCAATCCCCTCCATGTACCAACAGCTAACAGCATTTACCTCTATTCACTTTAACCACTGCATTCCTCCCTGTTTCCTGCCAACCCCCATCTTTCCTCTGCCAACCTCCTTCAGGTTGTATATTGCCTGCCCCGTCACCCATGTCATTGTGTGTCTACCCTATAGTGCATGTATCGTTTCCAGCTCCCCCCCAAAGTATCATAGATTGTTTCTTTTATCAAGAACCCCCCCTTTTTTATGTACCAAAAAATAACCACACACACACACACACACACACACAAAACAAACCACGCAGGGATATATAATTGTTTAAACAACCAAAAGGGCACATTCTGGAAGCCATCCTTCTGGCCGCAAACACACAGCCTTTCTCTTTCCATGAGTCTAGAGTCCTTAGCTGCTCAATGTCTCCATGCCATCACCTCTGCCTCCATCTCTGCTGTCCCTGCTTCTCTGATTAGGGTCATGCTCTTCTCCCTTGATGGCCCTAGGGTCCTCTGGTCCTGGAATGTAAGATTAACTACTCCTCGGTTTACAAATGTTACAAAACTTCTAATTTTACAGTTGTGACAATCACAATTAGGTATGATAACAATTACTCACTGTTGAATCAATGAATCCTATCCCCATCTCCTTTCAACAGACCTATCTAGACAAGAGGAAAACTATACTGTGTGGATTCTACCTTCCTCTGCACACTCTGAAACTAAACTCCCTCTTTAAAACTTGTAAACCAGTCACTTTGTGCCTTTGTAGACCACCCCCCCGCCCCCATTGTAGGTAGCCAGTGTCTAAGTTGCCCATCTCTATCAATCCTGTATACAGGGGAGATAGGATTGATACTTGATGTGAAGACTCCTTGCTTCTCAGTTGGTATTTTGAGCTACTACCTCCATAAAATCCTCACCACTGGACCAATAAACAACATTCTTATCAACAGAGAAAAGATTGAAGTTGTCAAGGACTTCATTCTACTTGGATCAACTATCAACACTCTCAGAAGCAGTAGTCAAGAAATCAGACGACGTATTGCATTAGGCAAATCTGCTGCACAAGACCTTTTTAAAGTGTTGAAGAGCAGAGATGTCAGCTTGAGGATTAAGGTGTGCATGACCCAAGCCATGGTATTTTCAATAACCTCATATGCATATGAAAGCTGGACAGTGAATAAGGAAGACTACAGAAGAATTTATGCTTTTGAGTTGTGGTGTTGGAGGAGAATACTAAAAGTGCCATGGACTGCCAAAAGAACCAATAGATCTGTTTTGGAAGAGGTGCAGCCAGAGTGCTCCTTGGAGGCCAAGATGGCTAAACTTCATCTCTCATACTTTAGACATATTGTCAGGAGGGAACAGTCACTGGAGAAGGGTGTAATGCTGGGCAAAATAGAGGGTCAAAGAAAGAGAGGAAGACCCCCAACGAGATGGATCGGCCAGGTGGCATCATTGATGGCATCAAGTGTGGCAGCGGTAGTGAGGTTGGCCCAGGATCGGACATTGTTTCATTCTGCTGTGCACGGGGTCACTATGAGTCGGTTCCAACTTGATGCACCTGACAACAACAACAACAACTTCCATAAGTATAGGTCAATCTCATCAAATTGTAGCAATTTATACTTGTTTCTGTGATCAAATTTCTTTATCTTCCTTTAGTTGAGTTCCGATCATCAAGCCATCAAAGCTAGGTCAAATGGGTACTCTCAGCAAGTTTGGGCGTTTTTATGTGTCTCCCCTTACTTCATATCAGCTTGATGCTTCACTCTCACCTCTAGCCCTCCATGGGCTCAGGAATCTGCAATCTCACTATACTTTGGGCCATCCAACCCTTTCTCTTCTCTCTCTCATCTCAATGTCAACAGGAGTCTGTGGAATGTGGTCAAACTCAGCCCATATCGTCACTGCTACCCTTCTCCCACTTCTACTCACAAGTCAACCAACATGGTCACCAGCAAGCTTACATGCCTTCTCATGTGTTCCCTTTGAGTTTCAGTCTTGGAGGGAGTTTCTGACACTGGCTTTTCATAAAGTATCAGTTCAGCTCAGATTCTTGGAAGCGAAGATAGAGAGACTTCAATTCATGTACTTTGGGAATGTTATCAAGATGGACCAGTTGGTCCCTGGAAAAGAATATCATATTTGGTAATGGACAGGGTCAGTGAAAAAGAGGAATACCCTCAACAATAATGGA
Organism: Chrysochloris asiatica; assembly: GCF_000296735.1. Classification (NCBI taxonomy): domain Eukaryota; kingdom Metazoa; phylum Chordata; class Mammalia; order Afrosoricida; family Chrysochloridae; genus Chrysochloris; species Chrysochloris asiatica. The sequence goes on along the minus strand of NW_006408699.1, from coordinate 377,912 downwards.
GTCAAACCTAGCAATGAGTGTGAGGATGGCACAGGACTGGGTAGTATTTCGTTCTGTTGTACATAGAGTTGATACACATTGAAATTGACTTAATGGCCCCCAACAATGACAACATCAGCTCAGCGTGGAACAATGCAAGTAGCATATCTGGTCACAAGAGTCGATACTCAGACATGTTTATTGATGGCACCATCAAAGAAAACAGCAGAATGGCATACAATGTAAAGAAACTTGGCAGACTTTATAGTGGCAATTCAATTTTGGCATTTATATAGGTAAAAACAGATTACAAGGCTTAGTGCAGCTCAAACCTTATTTAAACTTGCAAAATGTCTGATCTGATCAGTTGGCATTCCACTGAGAACAACACGTCTATCTCTAGGAATTCCTCTTATGCAGTTTACATTGGTGGTGTGCCTGATCTTTTTGTTAAGTGTATGTGTCATCTAATCTTTTTTTTTTTTTTCTTTTTTCTTTTCTAATTGACCTCATTGAAAAGATTCTACTGAGTCACCACACCCCATCAGGGCAGCTTACAAAATTTTAAATGAACAGTGACACTTAGTGGCTAGAAATATTCATTACAATGATCTTCTGTAAGAATCTCCATTAACACATCCCATGGTAATAAAGTAAATGATACCAAAATTTAGTCTTCTTGGCAAAGTAATATATAGTATTTGAAGTGTTGTTGGTTTTGCAGCAGCTGTCATTTCATACCAATCCATTTAGTTATAAAGCAAACAGGTGGCTCACACATATTGTTTTTACTACATAAATTTTTCAATTTTCTTCAGTCCTACTGAAATAAATGGGGGCATTTTTGCTGTTGATTTCAATTTTACTAGAGGAATATGTAACAATACAATCAAGATATTATTAACTAAGAGCATTGCTAAAAGTACTTTCTGTTTTCTAAACAGATATCTATTGACCTGAACTATGAACAAGTATCTTAAGCTCTTAAGCTAGAGAAGTAATTTACACTTAAACCTGTGAAACTGTAAAAAAAAAAAAAAAAAAAAGACACAAGATTACTATGTCCTTAATTAACCCTTTTGTTTTTGTACTGTAGCACTTAAGAAGTTAAATTGTAGTGAGGTTTTATAATCTTTACTCCAAGATCAAAAATGTAGTCTTCAAGGTCTAGGTTAAGTTTTCTTTCATTTATGGATTTATTTTGGACCTTTAAAGAAGGTTTTGGGACAATAATTAGTATCTTATTTTCCTGCAAAATGAAGACAAGCTATCTTGCCTGAGGTTAATGTGCTTTTAAATCTCTTGAGGTGCTCTGATTGGGAAGCAATTTATAATGTTGTCATCTGCCAACTTCATATACAACAGAGAGATGAGTGGGAAAAAATCTATTAGTGGATGTGACAAATATGGCAAGGCAGTCATGGAAATAAATGTCAGTCATGTTGTTTGACCTGTAGATTGGTTTTTTAAGTACTCAAACAAATAGTGTGCGTGTGTATGTATATATACATACATACATACATACATACATACATACATACATACAT
>NW_006408699.1:364642-375981 GCF_000296735.1 Chrysochloris asiatica | reverse complement strand
ATACATACATATACATACACACATATGTATACATATATATATACACACACATACATATATATACACATATTACACATAGATATATACATGTGTGTTTACAGAACTTAATTAGGAAGTAGGCGTAGGGAGGTGATAAACAAAAAAAATAAAAAGCTAAATTTACAGATACTTAAGATTTGATATTTATGGGAGCATTTATTAAACAATTCTCAAAATAAACCATGTATTCTCCAAAATACCCCAAATGATGGTTTCATCTAGGTATTTTCCCAGTTGAGTAAACTGAGTAACCAGTTAATCTTCCCCTCTCTAGTGATATTGAAGTCCCTTTCTTCTCCCCTTCCACCTGGATCCCCTCTCCCTGCCCAACAGGTGGTATCCCTCTTGTGCCCTCAGAATACTATAGATGCGCTGTGGGCTAATGCGCTGGACTGCGATGCCAGTTTGAACCACAAGGTCAGTGGTTCAAGCTCACCAGCCACTCTTTGGAAACCCCATACAGGGTCGGTATGGGTTGGAACTGATTCAACGGCACTTAACAACAACAACTCTCAACTTTTAACATACTGTATTTTAATTTTCTTTAATTGTCTGTTTCTCACAGTTCGTAAACTCCTTGTGATTTTAGATGAAGTATCATATATAAAGGAGCTCTGGTAGCGTAGTGGTTACGAATTGGGCTGCGAACCACAAGGTCAGCAGTTCGAAACTACCAGCTGCTCCATGGGAGAAAGATGAGGCTTTCTGCTCCCGTAAAGATTTACAGCCTCGGAAACCCTGTTCAGGGTCTCTATGGGTCGGAACTGACTGGATGGCACTTAACAACAACAACAACAACAACAGTCATATTTACTGGCTGGCATGTAATAGGTTTTCATCAAAGAATTAGTGTTGTAGAAACCAAAATGTAGGAATAGAGCTAATGGGAAGAGGCAAAGTGAAATTCCCTCTTAGTCTCTAGGGGGCAGAGAGATTGTAGGACTCACCTCTGTAATTTTCCTGGAGGAATAATGAACTTCTGGGCTATTGATGCTTCTTTATGCTACCTTTAACTTTGAGGTGTGGGTTTGAATATTAGTACTATGCTATAAAAGACACCATTCTGTTGAGAGAGTGTGTAATTGCAGATGATGAGTATCAGCAAATTCTTTGATTCTTCCAGACCATCTCCAAGAGTGACATTCTATTCTTTCTTGGGAAAGTGTAAATCAAAGTACTAGGGTGGAAAGAATGATAGATGACTGCTAACATGCACCACTAAAGTCTTGAACTTATCATTTGATTTCATTGAGTCTCAATTTCTTCTCTTATGAGATGAAAGAGTTGCATTCGATGATATTTCTTCTGTGAGCGCATTGGCTGGCTAGGGTAAGCACTGGACTTGGAACCACAAGGTCAGCAATTTGAGCCTACCAGCCTCTACAAGGGAAAGATGAGATGTTCTGCTCCTGCAAAGATTGACAGCCCCAGAAACCCTATACAGGGTTGCTATGAATCAGGACTGACTCCCCAGCACACCACCACCACCACCGCCGCCAGTGTTCCTTCTGACCTAGCATATTAAGCTTGCATTAGTCCTTGGGACATAACTACTGCAAATGAAGATGTTGAGTTTGATTTTAATTGTTTTCAAGGTCAAGGCCGGACTGTTGGGCAGATGAAATATAGGCCAATAGGAGTTACTTGTTGTTGTTGTTGTTGTTGTTGTTATGTGCTGTTGAGTCTATTCCAACTTGTAGTGACCCTGCATAGTGTTTCCAAGGAATTGCTAGTGATTTGAAATGTCGACATTGTGGTTCAAACCGACCTTGTGGTCCAGTGTTTTATCCCACAGAGCAATACTAGGACTCCAGAAGTTACCTTGTCACCCAAAATAGGAGCCCTGGTGGTGCTCTAGGATAAGCACTGGACTGCTAACTGCAAAGTCAGCAGTTCAAACCCACAGGAAGAAGATGAGGCTTGGAAACCTTATACAGGGTTGCTGTGAGTCGGAATTGACTCGATGGCAGTGGATTTGTGTTTTTGGTTTTAGTAACTCAACAATACTTCTATTTATAGGAGTCCTGGTATGGCACTGTAGGATAAGCACTAGACCACAAGGTTGGTTTGAACGGCAAGGTCGGAGATTCGAACTCACCAGCTGCTCCTTGGAAACCCTATGAGTTGGAATGGACATCAAATCTATAGAAAATAGATGATCAGCATATGTGTTTTGCTGACTAAAGAGGTAATCAATTCTATTCCCTTCTAGTTCTTTAAGCAAAAATAATGTGTTATTTTTAAAAACATGTTTTATATTTAGATAATTACAGATTTATATGCTATTGTAAGAAATAATATAGAGAGATATTACATACCTTTTACTCGGTTTTCCCAAATGGTAGCATCTTGCACAACTAGTATACAATATCACAACTAGTACCTTGATCTTGATAGTCAAGATAAAGAGCATTTCTGTCATCCTAAAGATCCCCCATGTTGCTCTTTTATACTCCTACCCAATTTCCTCCAGACTTCATCCTTCCCTTAACCTACAGCAAACCTAATATATTCTCTATTTTTATAATTTTGTTATTTCAAGAATGTTATCCTTTGTGGACTGGATTTTTTTCATTCAGTATAATGCTCTGGGTGAATGTTTCATTTAGGTTGCTGCATGTATCATTATTTCATTCCTTATATCTGACTAGCATTCTATGGATGTAGCATAGTTTAACCATTAACCATTAAAGGTCATTTGGGTTGTTTCCAGTTTTTGCTTATTATGAATAAAATTACTGTAAACATTTGTAGTTAGGTTTGTGTGTGACCTAATTAATAATGTCCAGGAGTGCAATTGCTTAGTTATATGGTAATTATGTGTTAGTTTTCAAAGAAAGCTGCCAAACTTTTTCTAGAGTGACGATACAATTTTACATTCCCCTTAGAAAAATATCAGAGATCCAATTTCTCTGCATTGTTACCAGATTTAATTTTTCCACTATTTTTATTTTAATAATTTTTATAGGAGTGTAGTGATATTCCATTGTAGTTTTAATTTGCATTTAATGATTGGCTAATGATGTTGAAAATCTTTCCATGTGCTTACTTGCCATCTGTATATCATCTTCAGTGAAATATTTCTTCATGTCTTTTATTAATTTTCAATTAAAAAAAACAAAAAAACCTTTTCATTATGAATTGAGCTAAGGTTTACAGACTAGATAATGAGATTTACATTCAACAAATCATATACTTTGTTTCATCTCAATGATTATAATCCCTTTCATGCAACAAAAATGATCCCACTTCCTCCCTGTGATTCCTACTTACATCCCACCCACCTTCCTATCCCTTCTCAACTTTATCCTTAGGAAAATGTTGTCCTTTTGATTTTGAATGACTGACCATTCCACGGTGAACATACCTAGCTAATGTTGTTGTCTCCCCTCCCCTCCTCCCCCCCCCCGCCCCATAAACATATTTCACTGCTTACTTGAAAATTGGGTCACAAGGGTGAGTTCTTTTCCAGACCTGAACCTGAAGGCTGGTTGAGGGCCATAGTCTTGGGGTTCTCTGCCCATTTTCTGACTAATAAACCTGTTTTGTTTAGTTTTTTAAAATAATTTTGAGTTTTGTCCTAGATTTTTCCCACCTCTATCCAGGACCCTCTAATGTGATCCCTTTCAGGGCAGTTGGTAGTGGTAACTAGGCACTGTCTAGTTCTCTGGTCTCAGAGTCATGGAAACTGATGTTGATGTGTTTGTTCCATTGATCCATTGAACTAATTGATTCCAAGCCTCTTCAATTCCACACACAGAGAGACCAATAGCTGCACCTTAAAGGGCTGCTCATGAGTGTTCAAGATCCCAGGTGCTATGCATCCAAGTAGGATGTAGAACATTGTCTTTGTGGTCAATTATGCCAATTGACCCTAGTGTCCCCTGAGACTAAGATTCTGAGCCTCTAGGTCCATCAACTCATTGCCTTAAGATGTTTCTGACTAATAAACTAATAATAAATAATTCTTTTAATTTCCATCATTTTGCCCACTGTATTTTCTATCACATTCATAGTTGTGTTTGCAGGAAAGCTAAATACTCATGTACAAATATCTGCCTTCAATTTCTTACATATTTGTGGTATATATAAACATATACACATCACACTCGTCCTCTTCTTCCCATTCAGCCTACATCTCAATCCATGTATCTATGCACAGAACACTGTTGTTAAAATGTTGTATATATAATACTATTTACCTCTCTTCCCTATAGCACATAGATACCTCCATGTCTTCACCTATCATCATTGTTCTTCTTGCATATTACCCCCCCCTTCTTTTATATTATCCTCTTTGTCACCCAAACTAGCATGTGTCTGCCTTCTAGCCAGTGAATTACTCTCTCTGCCTCCCACCCCTGGTAATCATCAAAGAATGCTTCTTTTAGTATAGAAACCTTTTCTTAAGCGTTTACAATAATGGTCTCATACAATATTTGTCATTTTGTGATGGACTAATTTTACTCAATACAATGTCCTCCAGGTTCATCCATGTAAAGAGGAGTTTCACAGATTTATCATTATTCTTCAAGGTTTCATAGTATTCTATTCTATGTGTCAAAGTTTGTTTATCCATTCTTCCACTGATGGGAACTTAGTCTGTCTCCATTTTTTTGCTATTGTGAATAATGCTGTGATGAATATCAATGTGCATATATCTACTCATGTCCTGGCTCATATTTCTTATGGCTATATACCAAAAGGAAAAGGAAAAAAGGAAATGGTTAATGTTCAACTGTTTCGTAGCATATGATCAAGAGCCAGTGATACTGAAGGAGGAATCCAAGGTGCATTGAAGGAATTGGCAAAGACCAAGGCACCAGGAATTGATGGAATAAAATTGAAATCTTTTAAGAAAGTGAGGCAGCACAAGAGGCACTCACTCATCTCTGCTGAGAAATTTGGAAGACAACTATCTGGCCGACTGATTGGAAGAGATCCATATTTGTACCCATTCCAAAGAGAGGTGATCCAATGGAATGCAGAAATCATCGGACAATCACTTTGATATCCCATATGTTTTCTAATTCATTGATTTCTGCTCTAATCTTTATTATTTCTTTTTTTCTTGTGGCTGTAGTCTTACTTTGCTTTTTTTCTTTTTCCTTCTAATTGTTGGAGCTGTTTTGTTGATGTGTTGGTTTTGTTTTTTTCCTTCTCTTTAGATATGTTCATATATTGCTATAAGCTGCCCTCTAAGCACTGCTTTTGTTGTGTCCCAAAGGCTTTAACATGCTGTATTTTCATTCTCATTTGCTTAGGGAATTTTTAAATTTCCTTTTTCATTAGTTCTATTACTCAGTAGCTTTTAAGCAGGGTGTTATTCTGTTTCCATGTATTTAATTTTGTTTCCTTGATCTTTCTATTGTTCATTTCTAATTTTATAGCATTGTGATGTGAGAAGAGGATTTGTGTTTTTTTTTTTTTTTTAATTTACTGAGGCTTGCTTTGTGGCCTAACATATGGCTTATTCTGGAGAATGCTCTATGTGCACTTGAAATGAGTGTGTATTGTGGTGTTGTTGGGTTGAGTGCTCTATATAAATCTGAGATCAAATTGTTTGATTATGTTGTTTAGTTCCTTTGTGTCTTTGTTGAGTTTCTTTCTGGTTGTTCTGTCTTTTTTCAAAAGTGGTGTATTGAAATCTCCTACTATTATTATAGTGTTGTCTATTTCTTTCTTTGGTTCTATTAAGAGTTTGACTTATATAGTTTGAGGTTCTTTTGATGTGAGCATAGATATTTATTATGACTGTGTCCTCATCAATTGATCCTTTAATCATTAAATAGTGTCCTTCTTTGCCTGTTATGGTGGTTTTTGCCTTAAAGTCTATTTTATCAGAAATTAATATTGCCACTCCTGCTTAATGATGATTGCCAATAACTTGATATATTTTTCCATTCTTAAATTTTTGTCTGTCTTTGTGTGTATGGTATATCTCTGGTAGACAGCATATTGAAGGATCCCATTTTCTTATCCATTCTGCTGTTCTCTGTCTCTTGACTGGTGCATTTAATCCATTGATGTTCAGTGTATTCATCAATAGGTATTATATGATTGCAGTCATTTTGCTGTGTGTTTGTGTGTGTGTGTGTGTAGTGCTGCTGCTTTTTTTGTTCTCCATGTTTTCCTGTTCTATGTTCAGTTTTTTGTACCTTGTCCTGTAAAGTTCTTCATAGTTTTAGTGTTTGAAAAATCTTTTTGGAATTTTCTTGATTTGATGTGAAAGTGTATTAAGTTTCTTTGTGTTTACCCTATACTTTATTAATTTCTTCCCCAGTTTAAAACATTCTGTTTTATATTGAAATTTACTTGACTTCCTCACCTTTTGGAATTCTGTAACTATATTTTTCCCTCTTTTTGCTTTTATAGTTGTCTTCATTATAGATTGATAATCTCTGATTCCTTATTTTTAGTCGTATAATTTTGTTTTATTCTGGATACTTCTGGGTGGTATTTAAGTGTATGTCCATCTTTGGCTGTTGTCTGCTGTTGTTGTTTCTCATTCCAGAGGACTCCCTTTTGTACATTTTGTAAAGTTGGCTTGGTTTGTAAAAATTCTTTTAATTTCTTTTTATTTGGAAGTCTAATTTCACCATTTATTTGAGGGACAGTTCTGCTGGGTATATAATTCTTGGTTGGGTGTTTTTTCGTTCCGAATTTTGTATATGTCTCCCCATTACTTTCTTGCTTGCATAGCTTCTGCAGAGAAACCAGAGCTTAATCTTATTGGTTTCCTGTACAGTTAATATTTTGTGTTTCTCAAGTTACTTTAGGATTTTTTCTTTGTCTTTGATTTTGGAGAGTTTGGCTATGATATGTCTTGGTGACTTTTTTTTTTTTTGATTTATCCTGTTTGGTATGTGGGTATATTCTCACTTTCCCTCTCACACATGTTCAGCCTGTGTTTCTATCCAAGCATTTAACCCATAGATCACTGTTATTGCAGGATTGTGTATATAACAGTATTTAACTATATTCTCTTTAACTCTTACACTCCTCCCTGTCTTCATTATTCTGAGCTCCCTCTTGTATATTGCCTTCCCTGTCACCTAAGTTAACATATGTGTATCCTCTAGCCAGTGAATTGCCCACCCCTTCCCTTTACTTCCTCCCTTGGTAAATATCAAAGAATATCCTTTTATGCATCAAAATGCTTTTTTGGCTTTTTATAATAGTGATCTCATACAATATTTGTCTTTTTTTTTTTTTTTTGTAATTGACTAATTTAAATCAGCAAAATGTTTTCCAGGTAACTTTTTGTGTAGAATTCATGAGGGAATTGATTTGTATTTATTTTTGTTTTGTCTTTGTCTGGTTTTGGTATGAGCCTAATACTAACATCATTTTATAATGCTTCCCCTTTTTCTACTTTCTGGAAGAGATTGTGTAATATTGATGTAAATTATGTAAATGTTCAGTAATACTCTCTGGCAATGTTCATATCAACCCTATATAGGGTTTACAAGGCTGAACTTGTTTGCAGGAGCAGAAAACCTTATCTTTTTTCTGTGGCTGGTGGGCTTGAACTGCCAACCTTGTGGTTCACAGTCTAGTGCTTATCATACAGAATCACTGAGCCCCCCCTTTATAATTATTGTTGTTGTTGTTAAGTGCTGTTGACTTGATTCCAACTCATAGAAAGCCTGTATAGGGTTTCCAAGCAGGGAATGGTAAGTTTAAACTACTAACTTTATGGTTCAAACTGAGCTTGTGGTCCTATAGTGCCACACCTATTTTTTTTTTTTCATATTGTGTGTGTTATGGTAGTTTGTGTTTTTCAAGGAATTAGCTCATTTTATCTAAATTGTCAAATTTATGCGTATAGAGCTGTTTATGTTGTTGTTAAGTGTCGTTGAGTTGGTTCTGAGGAGCAGTTAGTGCATTTGAACCACTGATTTTGTGGTTAATGGTCCAATAGTTATCTTACAGTACCATACCAGGACTCCAGAGTTGTTCAGAGTAAACTTTTGTTATCATCTTGATGTTTGAAGGTTTGTAGTGATATGCGCTGTTTTGGTCCTGATATTAGTAATTGTGTCTTTTTTGGTGTTGTCCATCTTGCTAGAAATTTGCTAATTTTATTGATCTTTTCAAAGAACTGGCTCTTTTTACATTGATTTGCTTTTATTTTTATGTCTTCAGTGTCATTGATTTCTGCTCTTAGCTATTAGCTCCTACTGTCTGCTTATTTTAGGTTTATTTTGCTCTTTTTTTTTGTAAATCCTTGAGATGGGACTTTTTCTGTAATTATTTATATTTGCATGTATACATTTTCTTAATATTTACAAGAATTTATAAATAAACATTGATGTATATATGAGAGGACAATGAAAAGTTTCTAGAAATATAGAATTAAAAGATAATGGAATTTTTGCATGAAATTTTGAAGCCCTCTTGTATAATATAAATAAGTAGTTTTGTTGGTCGGTGCCATTGAGTTGGTTCCAACTCATATATGCACAATAGAAGGAAACACTGACCTGTCCTGCACCATTTTCACAAACATTGTTACATTTGAGCTCAGTGTTGCTGCCACTGTGTCAATCCATCACACTGGGTATCTTTCTCCTTTTTTGCTGACAGTGTACTTCACTAAAGCATGATGTCCTTCTCCAGGGACTGGTCCCTCCTGATAATATATGTGAAGTGTGAGAGACAAAGTCTTGCCATCCTTGCTTCTCAGGAGCATTCTTGCTATATTTCCTCCAACACATATTTTCTTGTACTTCTGGCAGTCCATGATACCTTCAATAATCTTCTTCTACACTGTAACTCAAATGCACTGATATGGGAGTTTATAAGATTTATTTAAGACTTTCCTTCCTTTTTAATGGGTGTATTTAGAATTAAGAGATTCATCTTCAAGCTCACTAATCCGGGATTCCATTGCTTCAAATCCTCCTTTGCCCTTTCAATGTATTGTCCATTCCTGAAATCTTAGTATTAATCTTCTGCATTTCTAATTGCATGTTTTGCATTGTTTCAAAATTTGCATTTATTTTGACTGTTTGTTCTTGTAGCATTTTCTTAAATTCTTCTAAAAATTTTCTGTGTTCTTTTTGCTTTCGTTGATCTTTCCATCAATCTATTGAGGGTACCAAAATATCATTCTTTTGATTTCTTCACTTAGTTCCATGACCATTTTTTCCTTCAGAAATATTTTCTGTCTCTGCATCTTGATCATTTGTTTGAACCCTTTTCTCTTATTTCTTCATATGAGCTAAAATTATATGTTATCTCAGGGACATTGTGGAGTTGTCATATTTGTAAAAACAAACAGTGTACTTGGACCCAAAAGGGAGATCTCTCTGATTGGCTTGTGCAATTCAAGGAGCTCACGAGATGATTGTGGAAGGGATGTGACAGTAGAGTTCCTGGCCCTATGTGGAGTTCCTATTGACCTTGGTGTTATCTATGTTCAGGGCACTCAATCCAGAAGTTCAGGGAAGCACTTGATGGAGCTGGTTTAAGTATCTGTTAGGACCATAGGGAAGCTGGGGGTAGAGTGACTGGTTAAATGTTGGTCTGGTGACGCTACAGAACTTGTAGCTCTGGAGCTGAGTCCACCTGAATCCAGGCACCAAAGTGGCACACAAAAGTGGTGTAGGCAGCCGCCAACTCACACTGGCATGGTTCCCAACCACATGACTCTGAATTTCTAGAAAACAGGATTTGCCTTGTGGGTGGATGAGGGTGGGAGCTGGCCACACCTCTGGTCACTAGGGGAATAAGAACAAATCACACCTTTCTCATCACCTCTGTGAATCTGCTCTGCCAGGCTATCCTCTGTTGCTAAAGCTGCTCATAAGATGATTGAGCCATGTGTGGCCAGCCATTCACTAGTCAATCTCCCTCTCTCACTGTTCCTGCTCAGCTTCTCCTCCCAGCAACCATTCTAATTACTTCTCTAACCTTTTCCTTGAAGTTCAAGGTGCCAGAATTTTCATTTATATCTATTTTATTTGATCTATCATATCTTTGTTGTAGAGGATCCATGTAATGCCTCCACCTAGTCTGCCGTCTTGTGGAATCCCCTAATGAGTGTATTTAATGCTATAAAATTTTCTCTCAACATTTCTTTAGCTGTGTTCCACAAATTTTGAACTGTTTTATACTTATTTTCATTATTTTTAGATTTGAGTTTTAATTACTTAGAGTATTTAGAAGTTGTTGTATAGTTTTCAAGTTTTTGGATATTTGCCTGTTAATGTTCTGATTTCATTTCTAGTTTTATTCTGTTGTGATCAGAGAGCACACTCTATAATTTCAATTTTTTTTACGTTTGTTGAGGTTTGTTTTATGGCTCAAATATTATCTCTCCTGATATATATTCATGTGAGCACTTAAAAGGAATGTGCATTTTGCTGTTTTGTGGAATATTCTCTATATATTGATTTGATCCTTTTGTTTGGTGGTGTTATTCTGTTATACAGAACTATCTGTGTACTTCTTCTATAAGTTGTTGAGAGAGGTTTTTTGAAATCTCTTAGCAGTTCTGTAAGGTTTTTTTTTTCACTTTTTTTTTTTTTTTTTAGCTTTGTTGTTTGTTGCATACATTTTTAAGGTTGCTGTATCTTCTTGGTATATTGAGCCTTCCATCATTATAGAATGTCTCTGTCTCCAGAAATTTACTTTGCTCTGAAGTCTACTTTGTTGTTGTTGTTGTTAAGTGCTGTTGAGTTAATTCCGACTCATAGTGACCCTGTATAGGGTTTCCAAGGAGTGGCTGGTAAATATGAATTACTGACCTTGTGGTTCAAACCAACCTTGCAGTCCAGTACATTATCACACAGTGCCACACCAGGACTCTGAAGTTTACTTTACCTAGTATTAATATAGCCATTCCTGCTTTCCTTTTTTAAATGTTTGCATTGCATACTTTTTTCTATTCTTTTATATTACCTCTGCTTACATTGTTTTATTTGAAGTAAAATTTTGTAGACAACTACAATGGATAGTGTAGTGGTTACAAGTTGGGCTGCTAAACTCAAGGTCAGCAGTTCAAAACTACCAGCTGTTCCATGAAAGAAAGATAAAGCTTTCTGCTCCTGTAAAGATTTACAGCCTGGAAACCATATAAAGGGTTGCTATGAGTTGGAACCGACTCCATGGTATATAACCAACCAACCAATGTTTTTTTTCAATCTGCTTTCTAAATCCCTATCTTTTAACTGGAATATTTAGGTAATTTATATTTAATGTAATTATTGATATATTAGGGCTTAGGTCTAACTTTTTTGGGTTTTGTTTGTTTTCTTTCCCTAGTTTCCAATGGATTGGTTTTTTTTTTTTTT
>NW_006408699.1:353951-364342 GCF_000296735.1 Chrysochloris asiatica | reverse complement strand
TCTTGATGGTCCTAGAGTTCTCTCTTTCTGAAATGAAAGGTTAACTACTCCTTCCATTAAGTTACAATTGTGGCAATATCAATTAGTCCTGATAACAATTACTCACTAGTGAATCATAAAATCCTATCCTGATCCTCCCTCATCCCCTTTCACCAGACCCATTTGGAAAAAAAGAAAACTATTCAGTGGGGATTCAACCTTACTCCCTTGTTCTGAAACTAAGCATAGTCATGAAAGCTTGTAAGCCAGCCAATTCATGCCTTTATAGCCCTCCATTTTTGACAGACAATTTCTAAGTTGCCCATCCCTATCATGAAAGCTTGTAAGCCAACCAATTCATGCCTTTATAGCCCTCCATTTTTGACAGGCAATTTCTAAATATCAACCAATTTCTAAATATCAACCCAGTGTACTGAGTAGGCAAGCTTGATCCTTGATATGAAGAATCCTTCCCTTTCAGTTGGAATTTTGAGCAACCACATCCATAAGCAAAGATCCAGTTCATCAAATTGTAGCAATTTTCACTTGATCCCTGTATTGAACTTCTTTATTTTCAACTGGTCAAGTTCTGGTCAACTAGTCAAATGGGTATTATCTGCAAATTTAGGTGTTTGTCATGCTTCTCCCCATTCCCTGCCCCTCCCCTCCTGCTGGGCTGGCTGCTTCACTCTCTGCTCTAGTCCCCAGTGGCTAGCTCAGTGTCCATGGGCACAGAAACTCACACATCTTGCTAGACTTCAGACCAGCCATCCCGTCCTCTTGTCTCTCTCATCTCAAGGTCAATGAATGTCTATGGAACATGGCCAAACTTATCCCGTGTCTTCATTGCATCATTTCCTCCACTTCCACTCAGAAGTAAAGTAGGGAGATTACCAGTAAGCACACAAGACTGCTCATGCATTTCCTTTGAGTTTCAGTCTTAGAAGGGGGTTTACCTTTATGGGCTGACTTTACTTGCCTTGATGAATCCAAGACAAACAGTTTGCTTGACATTTTAACAGCCAAACAGTCTACTATATTTTCTGTTGGACTTTCTTTCAAGAAATATATTTTGTTCCTCTTTTCATTCCGGATTGGTCTGCATGTGTTTTCAAGTGGGAATGTCCTACCTCAGAAGGTTCTTGGTGGGGCTCAGGATTCTACCAAAGGGACCATACTCTATAAAAGATTAACAAGAAGCATATTTCCTTTTGCAAATTCTAGATCCACTTTTAGTTAATCCAATCAGTTATAGATCAAAGACAGGCTTACAAGCTTTCTGCAATCATATATCCCATTATTCCTTTCTATCATTTGTAAATGTCTATTTTACCATAGTAGTCAGGAGAAATCAATATTCACAAGACAGTCAAGTACCTTAACATTATTTTTCCTCCTTTACCCACTTGGACTATGTCTCCATCCCTGTATCACAGAGTCCTGTTGTAGCAAGGTTGTGTATATATCACTGTTTACCTCTATCCTGTTTAGCCCATACATACCTCCCTAAGTCTTCCCCTATCTTCCTTGTTCATTTACCCCTCTGCCCCTTATTGTATAATGCTTTCCCTCTCCTTGTATATTGCCCTCCCCATCACCCAAGTTATTATTTGGCTACTCCCTAACCTGTGAATTACTGTCCTCTCTATCTCACCCCTCACCATCAAATAATTTTTCTTTTAGTATGGAAATCTTTTCTTAAGCATTTACACTAAAGTTCTTATGCAATATTTGTCCTTTTGCGACTGACTAATTTCACTCAGCATAATGTCCTCAAGGTTCATTCATGTTATGAGGTGTTTGCAACTTCATTGTTATTCTCAAGGTAACATAATATTCCATGGTGTCTATGTATCAAAGTTTATCCATTTTTCTAATGATTGACACTTAGACTATCTCCATCTTTTTGCGATTGTAAATAGTGCTGCTCCTGTTCTGGCTTGATTTTCTTTTGAATATAAGCCGAGGAAAGGAATTGCTAGATTATAAAATATTTCTATTTCCAACTTTCTGAGGAAGCACCATATCGTTTTCCAGAGAGGTGAAACCTTTTTACAGTCCCACCTACAATGTAGGAGCATTCCAATCTTTTCACACTCTCACCAGCATTTGTTGTCCTTTGCTTTTTGGAACTTCATTGTTAATGTTGGTGTGAGATGATATCTCATTATTGTTTTGATTTGCATCTCTGGTGTGGTGCTTTAGGACAAGCTCTCGACCATAAAGTTTGTTTGAACTACAAGGTGGGTGGTCCAAACTTACCAGCCACTCCTCAGAAATCTTATACAGGTTAGGAGCCAACTTGACGGCACTTAACAACAACAACAACAATGACTATGACAGTGAACATTTTTTCATATATTTTTTGGTTGCCTGAATGTCTTCCTTGGTGAAGCGTCTGTTTATGTCCTGTGCCCATTTTTAAATTGGGTTATTTGTCTTTTTCTTGTAGCAGTGTTGTTGTTGTTAGGTGCCATGGAGTTGGTACCGACTCATAGAGACCCCATGTGCAACAGAACGAAACACTACTTGGTCCTGGGCCAACCTCACAGTTGTTGCCGTGCTTGAGCCCATTGATGCTGCCACTTTGCCAATCCATCTTTCTGAGGGACTTCCTCTTTTCCTCTGACCTTCTACTTTACCAAGCATGATACCCTTCTCTAATGACTGATCACTCCTGACAATATGTCTGAAGTATGAGAGACAAAGTTTGGCCATCCTGGCCTCCAAGGAACACTCTGGTTGCATTTCTTCCAACACAGATCTATTTGTTCTTTTGGCAGCCCATGGCACTTTCAATATTCTCCTCCAACACCGTTACTCAAATGCATCCATTCTTCTACGGTCTTCCTTGCTAACTGTCCAGCTTTTGCATGCATGAGGTTATTGAAAATATCATGACTTGGGTCAGGTGCACCTGAGTCTTCAAGCTGACATCTTTGCTCTTCAACACTTTAAAAAGGTTTTGTGCAGCAAATGTAGTTTCCCATAAATTTTAGAGAATAGTCCCTTGTCTGATATGTCATTGCAAACATTTTTTTTGCCCAGTCTGTTGGTTCCCTTTACTCTTTTGGTGAAACCTTTTGATGCATGTAATTTTATCATTTTTAGTATATCCCAGTCATATATTTTTGTCCTCTATTGTTTGTGTGTTTTTTGCAATGTTTGATCATTTATGTATGCCATGTAGTAGAGCTCTTAAGTATGTTCTTTTTTTATTGATGATCTTTATAATTCTGGGATTTACATTTAGGTCTTCAATCCATGTTGAGTAGTTTTTGTATATGGTGTGAGAAATGGGTCTTGTTTCATTCTCTTGCAAATCAATTTCCAGTTTTGCCAGCACCATTTGTTGAAGAGAGTATCTCTTCCTTATTTAATGTATTTTGACCCTTTGTCAAAGATCAATTGACAGTAAGTGGTTGGATTTACTCCTGGGTTCTCAATTATTTTCCATTGGTCTATGTATCTTTCATTGTACCAATACCAGGCTGTTTGGACCACTGTGGTCGTGTCATAAATTTCAAAATCAGGGAGTGACAAGTCTTCAACTTTGTTCTTCTTAAACAGTGCTTTGCTTATCCAAGGTCTCTTTCCCTTCCATATAAAGTTTGTGGTCATTTTTGCATCTTTTCAAAAAATTTTGGAACAATTTATTGCTTTTTATAATTTTATTTTGATTTATTTATAGTGTTTTTTAGTATATCTCTTTATAGCATTTTTTAGTGGTATTGATATATATGAGGGAGCTTCAAAAAGTTTATGCAATAATTGAATTAAAATATGATGGAAATTTCCCATAAACTTTTAAAAGTTTCTCTGTGTATACATGGAGTGCAGTGGTTCTATACAAGCACTGGACTGAGAACTACAAAGTCCAAGGTCTGGACCTGCAAGTCTTTCCATGGGAGAAAGATGAAGCTTTCTGCTCCCATGAAGATGTAAAGCCTCAGAAACTCTATACAGAGTCACTATGAATCAGAACCAACTCAATGGCACTTAACAAAATAATAGAAAAAAAAACAACAACAACTGTACATTTATATATATATGTGTTTGTATATGGAAGCACAGTGGCTCCATACAATAGGAACCAGATTGTGACATACAAGGATAGAGGTTTGAGCCCACAAGCCACTTTGTATGAGAAAGATGAGGCTTTTTGTTCCTTCAAAGATTGAAAGTATTGGAAACCTTATACAGTAAAGCATAGGTAAATATTTTTGATATTCTCTGCTTTTAGCCACAATCCTTCTGACATCAGCAATGATATTCCTCCTTTGATATCCTAGTCTGAATCGGACTTCAACCTCTGGCAGTTCCCTATCACTGTACTGTTAACAGTTGTTTTTGAATGATCTGAGTCACCTCTCTTTGGAATGGGCACAAATATGGATCTCTTCCAATGATTTGGCTAGGTAGCTGCTGTCCAAATTATTTAGCATAGATGAGTGAATACCTCCAGTGCTGTATCCGTTTGTTGGAAGATTTCAATTTTAATTCCATCAATTCCTGGAATCTTGTTCTTTGTTAATGCCTTTAGTACACCTTGAACTTCTTACTTCAGTACCACTGGCTCTTGATCATATGGTACCTCTTGAAATGGTTGCACATCGACCATTTCTTTTTGGTACAGTGACCCTGTGTATTTTTTCAATCTTCTTTTGATGCTTTCTGTATCATTCTACATTTCACTGATGTTTGTTGTTTTTAGGTGCTGTTGAATTGGTTCAGACTCATAATGACCCTGTATAGGGTTTTTAAGGAGGAACTGGTGAGTGTGAACTGCCAAATTTGTGGTTCAAACTGACCTTGCAGTCCAGTGCTTATCCTACAGCCCCACACCAGGACTTATAGTACCCTTCAGTATTACAAGTCAATGCTTGAATATTTTTTTAAATTTATTCCAGCTTGGGAATGCTGAGTGTGTTCTTCCCATTTGTTTTTCTAACTCCAGGCCTTTGCATATATCATTATAATACTTGACTCTATATTTTCAATATTCCCTTTGAAGTTTTCTGTTCAACTCTTCTACATCCTCATTTCTTCCATTTGCTTTCATACCTTTATGCTGGAGAGCAAGTTTCAGAGCCTTTTCTTACATTCATTTTGGGCTTTTCTTTCTTTCTTGTCTTCTTAATGACCTTTTGATTTATTCCTGTATGATGTTCTTGATATCATCCCACAAGTCTCTGGTCTTCAGTCATTAGTGTCTAATGCCTCAAATCTGTTTTTAAGATGATCTCTAAATTCAGGTGTGATATGTTCAACATTATATTTTGACTCTTGTGGACTTGTTTTAATTTTCTTCAGCTTCAGCTTGAACTTGCATATTAGCCATTGATGGTTCCGTTCCACAGTCTGCTCCTGGCCATATTTTGGCTTTTTTTTTTATGTTTTCTTGTGAATTATGTGATAGTTTACATGGGAGAACATTAGTATGGCATTCATTCTATCGTATATCATTTCATTGCCATGGTTACAATCCCCTCCATGCATCATCAACTAACCAAAGGGTATATACTACAAGCCTGCACCCTGGTCATCAGTACACAGCCCCTCTCCCTCTCTGGATCTAAAGTCTCCAGCTGCTCCATCTCTCCATGTCACCATCTCTGCCTCCGTCTCTGGTGTCACTGCTTCTCTGGGTAGGGTCCTGCTCTCTGCTCTTCTCCATTGATGGCCCCAGGGACCTCCGCTCCTAGACTGAAATGTTAATCACTCCCCTTCTTGCTATAAAACATCTACCTTTACATTTCCAATCCTCACAATCAGTCCTGATAACAATTATTCACTACTGTATCACAAGAGACCTATCTGCATTTCATTTCATCAGCCCCACCCAGACAGATTGGATACTACTCACTGGAGAGTCTACCTTCCTCCATGCCCTCTGGATCTAGGTTCCCTCTTGAAAGCTTATAAGCCAGTCACTTCTTGCCTTTGTAGCCCCCTCTCCTCCCCCCTCCCCCCCACATTTTGGGTAGCCACTGTCCAAGTTGCCCATCCCTGTCTACTCTGTGTATGGAGGGGGTGGGGATGATCCTTGCTGTTAGGACTTGTTTCCTCTTTTGAGCTACTGCATCCATAGGTATAGGTCAAGTTCATCAAATTGTATCAGATTACTCTTTTTTCTTTCTTTTCCTTTTCTATCTTCTTCTGGTTGAGCCCTGATCATCCAGTCATTGAAGCCAGGTCAAGTGTGTATTATCTGCACGTATGGGTGTTCTTGTGCATATGCCCTCTCTTCTTATCAGCTGGATGTGTCACTCTCCATGCTAGTCCTCTGTGGCTATGTCACTGACTCTGGGCCCAAGAGTCCCCAGGTTTTGCCACACTTCTGGCCAACCAGGTCTCCACCCAGGTTCACAGGAGTTTATTGAACGTTGTAGGGCTTAGCTCGCCTCTTCATTGCTGTTTTTCCCTCACTTCCCCTTATCGGTGACAAGCGCGGTCACCAATCAGAGCGTGTATTCCCATTGAGTCTTAGTCTTGGAAGGGGGTTTGCACTGAGGCAGCCCTACCACTTGCCTTGATGTCTCCTGGGCAAGCAACTTGCTTGTTCTTGTAGTAACAGTTGGTCTGCCTCTATTGTTATATTTTGGCTTTTGATATGAAGCTTTTCTACTGTATCTTGCCATATATATAATCAATTTGATTTCTGTTTATTCCATGTGGTGAGGTCCATATGTATAGTCATCTTTTATGTTATTTAAAAAGATATTTGTAATGAGTAAGTCATTGGTCTTGCAAAATTCTATCATGCAATCTCTAGCATATCGTGAAGGCCATACTATCTAACTATTGATTCTCACTCTCTGTTTCCAGCCTTTGCATTCTAATTGCCAGTAATTATCAATATATCTTCATTGCATATTTGATCAATTACATACTGAAGAAGCTGGTAGGATTCTTTAATTTCATCATCACTGGTTTTAGTGATTGGTGCATAAATTTGAATAATAGTGTTATTAATGGGTCTTCCTTGTAGGCATATGGATATTAACCTATCACAGACAGTATTGTACTTCAAGATAGATCTTGAAATGTTGTTTTTTCATGATGAATGCTATGCCATTCCTCTTCAATTTGTTATTCCTGGCATAGTAAACCACTTGATTATGAGATTCAAAATGGCTGGGGGCTGTGTGCCATGGAGTTGGTTCCGACTCATAGCGACCCTGTACAGGGTTTCCGAGGCTGTAAATCTTTACGGGAGCAGAATTCCTCATCTTTCTCCTGCAGAACAGCTGTTAGTTTCGAACTGTTGACCTTGAGGATGGCAGCCCGATTTGTAACCACTACACTAATAGAGCTCCTCAAAGTGGCTAATTCCAGCTAATTCCAGCTCACTAATGCCTAGGATGGAGTCTTGGTGTGGCATTGAGGGTTAAAACACTAGACTACAAAGTTGGTTTGAATCGCAATTCCTTGAAAAACTTATTCAGGGTTGCTATGACTTGGAACTGACTCAACAACACTTAACAACAACAAAAACAATGCCTAAGATATAGATGTTTAAGTGGTCCATTTCATTTTTTACAACTTCCAATTTTCCTAGATTCATACTTTGTACATTCTGTGTTCTGATTGTTAATGGATGTTTACAGTTTTTTCTCCTCATTTTGAGTTGTGCCCCAACAGCAAATGAAGGCCCCCAAACCTTTACTCAATACTCGACATAATGGTCAACTCAACTTTGAGGAGACAGCTTTTCCTTACTCATATTTTGAAAGCCTTCCACCCTGGGGGGCTCATTTTCTGGCACTATAACTGGGGTCCTGTTATAGTGCCAGAAAATGAGCACGACAGGTGAATGTGCTGGACTACAAGGTTGGTTTTAACCACAAGGTCAGCAGTTATAGCTCACCAGCTACTCCTTGGAAACCCTATACAGGATTGCTATGAGTCCAAACTGACTTGATGGCACTTAACAACATATCTGTCAATATTGTGGTGGTCTTCATCATGGTTCAATATTCAATGTTTTGGTACTATCTAGCAATGTTCCACTGCTATTGATAAGGCGTTCAATGGTTAAACATTCAGAAGCATTCTTTCTCTCCTTCTTCTTAGTCTGTCTTAGTCTGAATGTTCAGCTGAAACCTACCCACCATGCGTGATCTTGCTTCTATTAAAATCCTGGTGGCACAGCTTCCAGCATCACAGCAACATGTCAGCCAAAACAGTACAACAAAGTGACAGGGAAAAACCAGAAGAGTTGTGGGATGACTTTGAGAACATTGTACATGAAGAAAGAGAAAGGTCATATATGAAGAAAGCAACAGTAAAAATGCTGAACAGAAAATTTCAAAGGGCAGCTCAAGAAGGCAAAGTCAAGTAATATAATGAAATGTGCTAAAGATCTAGAGTTAGAAAACCAAAAGGGAAGAATATGCTCAGCATTTTTGAAGCTGTAAGGACTGAAGAAAAATTCAAGCCTCAACTTGCAATATTGACAGATTCCAATGGGTGATATTCAACATTTCAAGTGGTAACTAAGAACTTCTTGTGACATACAGTCTTCCTCTGTTTAGTCCTTGGAAATCTACCACCAAGCTTGCTGACTTCACACCAACACAATTGTAAAGATTGTCAGGTTTTCATGTAAGATTCACTGTAGTGTGTCTGATAGCTGAGACATATAACCTTACTTGATGAAAGTGAAGAGGACTTAAAATACTTACTGATGAAGATAAAGTCTACAGCCTTCAGTATGGGTTATACTTCACTGTATAGAAAACAAAAAAATCTCATCATTGGACCTATCAATAACATCATGATAAATGGAAAAAAGATTGAAGTTATCCAAGGCTTTATTTTGCTTGGATTCGCAATCAACACTCATGGAATCGTCAGTCAAGAAGCCAAACAACATATTGCAATAGGCAAAACTGCTGTGCAAGTCCTAAGATATCAGTTTGAAGACTAAGGTGCACCTGACCCAACCCATGGTATTTTCATCACCTCATATTCATGTGAAAGTTGAATAAGGAAGGCTGTGAGAGAAATAATGCATTTAAGTTATGATATTGGAGAAGAATATTAGAAGTACCATGGACTGCCAGTAGAACAGACAAAGCTGTGTTGAGAAAAGTACAGCCAGAATGCTCGTTAAAAGCCTGGATGGTGAGACTTTGTCTGTCATAATTAGGACATAATATCAGGAAGGATCAGTCCCTAGGGAAGGAAAGTATGGTAAATTGGAGGGTCAGCAAAAAAGAGGAAGACCCCCAATACGATGGGCTGGCACAGTGGTAGCAGCAAAGGACGCAAGGGTAGCAATGATTATGAGGATAGTGCAGGACCCGACAAAGTTTTGTTCTGTTGTACTTAGGGTTGCTGTGAATTGCAACTGGTTAGATGGCACAAAAACAAAAAATGTGTATATATATTTGCATTTATTATTGTTGTTGGTAAGTTCGTTGAGTTGATTTTGACTCTTAGCAACCTTGGATAGGGTTTCCAAGGAGCAATTGGTGTGTTTGAACTGTAGACATTGCAGTTCAAACTGACCTTGTGGTCTAGTGCTTGAGCTGGAATTGACTTGACGGCACTTAGACTATTGTTAAGTGCCATCAAGTCGATTCCAACTCATAGTGATCTTGTATAGGGTTTCCTAAGAGTGGTTGATGAGCTTGAACCACCGACTTTGCAGTTCAAACTGACCTTGCAGTCCAGCGCATTAACCCCATTATTAGCACCACAATTAATCTTATCACAATCTACTGGTGTTGCCATTTTATCTATTTGAGTGAAGTATAGAAACTTTACATTTCTTTCCTGTCCCTAATAAATAATATAATTGTCGCATATATTCCCTTGCCATACATTTAGAGCTATATCAGACAGTTAGGCTACAGTTGTCTAACATAATTAAGAAAACCTGAGAGGAGAAGGAAAACCTATTCTGTTTACTCATATTTTTTTCTTACTATGTGTTATCTTCCTTTTTTTGATACTTCAAGGTGATTTATTTGATCATTTCCTTTCTGTTTAGAGAACTTCCTTTAACTATTCTTTATAGTAAATCTGTTGGTGACAAATTCTTTTAGTTTCCCTTAATTTGAAAATGTCTTGGTTTCTCCTTTATTTCTGAAGGACATTTTCATTGGTATAGGATATATGACTATAGTCTCAAAAACCCAATTGAACAGTTCTGCTCTATCACAAGGGATAATTATGAGCCCAAATCAATTTTACAGTACCTAGCAATAACAACATTTCATTCCTTCTAGGTGGGAGCATGTACCAAAAGGAAATGGTTAATGTTCAGCCATTTCAAGAGGTAGCATATGATCAAGAGTCAATGATACTTAGGGAGCAAGTCCAAGGTACATTGAAGGAATTGGCAAAGAACAAGGCACCAGGAATTGATGGAATAAAAATTGAAATCTTTCAAGAAAGTGAGG
>NW_006408699.1:343690-352968 GCF_000296735.1 Chrysochloris asiatica | reverse complement strand
GAATAAGGAAGACCATAGAAGAATTGATGCCTTTGAGTTATGGTGTTGGAGGAGACTATTGAACATGCCATGGGCTGCCAAAAGAACAAACAGATATGTTTTGGAAGAAATGAAGCCAGAGTGCTCCTTAGAGGCCAAGATGGGCAAACTTCATCTCTCATACTTTGGACATATTGTCAGGAGGGACAAGTCGCTGGAGAAGGATATCATGTTTGGTAAAGTGGAGGGTCAGAAGAAAAAAGGAAGACCTCCAACGAGATGGATTGGCCAATTGGCAACATTGATGGACTCAAGCGTTGGCTCAGGATCGGGCAGTGTTTCGTTCTGCTGTGCATAAGGTCTCTATGGGTTGGTACTGACTCGATGGCACCTAACAGCAACAACAACAAAGGTGGGAGCAGACATTCAGGTTCTATGTGGTCTGTACTGACATTGCAGGAAGAGGGGAGGTCCCCTTGTTATCTGGCAGAGATGAAAATCTTGTTTCTATCTTGGCCTTCTTTGACACCCTCTGGTGGGATGTTGAGGCTCTTCCTTACTGTCTCATGAAGGTGGGTGTCTAGGCTCCCCATTTGGACTTTGGTGACATGAGTGGGAGGGCTGCAACATTTTTTTTTTATGGTGTTTGACAAGAGCAGAGAAATTATTGTCTAAATATTTGTTTTTTTGGTGTTCTAGGCTTCTGTTTTCCTGGTCCTTTGATGAGGTAGCAAACTTTTTTTTTTCATGTTTTATTGTAAATTATATGATATTTTACATGAGAGAACGTTAGTTTTACATTCATTCCACCATACATCGTTTCATTGCCATGGTTCTAATCCCCTCCATGCATCATCAACCGACCAAAGAGTATACCCTATAAACCCGCCCCCTACACTCCCCCCGCCCCCAATTCTTCAGCACACATTCCCTCTCCCTCTCTGGATCCAAAGTCCCCAGCCAAGGTAGCAAACTTTTGTTGGGACTTTTTTGTCTTGCCCATTGTTGTTTCTGGCTTGCTGGATCCTTCAGGTGCATATCTGGGATATATTAAAATATATATGTGTATACGTACATATATAAATGAAGTGTGTAGCATACTCCTATGACTTCCTCAGGTTTTGATGACCTTAGTTGGTTTGTCTTCTTCTCCCAGCCTTTCACAGTCTTATGTTTGTTTATATTTACAATGTTTTTAGTTGTACTTGATGTGAAGAATAAGGAAACAATGTCTACTCCATTGTTCCTGGAATAATGTGCTTTTCTAATGTTACAAAATTGAGAAGATATTGTTCTGAGGTTAGGAGTTGTGCATCAGTATGAAGTAGTTGAATGTGGGTGGGGAGAGAAAGAGAAGAAAGGTAAATGGATTTTGCCACTCTTAAAAAAACCCACTATGATTATTTGTTCATTTTTAAAATTTACTCATTCAGCAAATATAGAGTTCAACACTAGATACCTAGCAGCATTATTGCTGCCAGGGATATAAGGATAATTAAGTTTATTTTTGCCCATTAGAAGCTAAAAATCTCATTTAGTAGGGGCTGACACGCAAATAAGAAAATAATTATAGCACCTTATGGTAAGCAAATTGCATTCTGAAGAATTCAAAAAAGGGGGCTTCAAAAAGGTTTGTGAAAAAAATTCCACTATATTTTAGTTCCATTTGTCCAAAAACTTTAAAAAAACCCTCTCATACAAGTTTTCTAAGTTGACTGGGAAAAAATGGTATAGGCCGAAGAAATGTCTAGATCAGGGAGGCACAGAAGCATAAAATTTATGTGGGTTGAGTAAAATGGCAAGCATCTATGTAAAAAGAGTAAGAAGTGAATAGTGGGAGCTTAGGCTGAAACCAGGTTGGGGTCAGATCATTGAGGGCTTTAAAACACTGTGTCATGCTAAAAAGATTGAATCATTTCTGCAGGCAATGGTGAGTAATCTTGAAGCTATTTGAGCAAACATTTAAAATTAGTTATTTTTATTATGTTTTATATTGATGTCTATCTATATTCTTCCATACCCTTTATATGTATTGGGTATAAGGATTGCCACCCTACCTCATCTCTTTTTATTTTCTACCTACTTCTATATGATCTTCTTTGACTATAAATGAGGGAGAAAAATGTTCATTTAAACATCTAGAGTTACTAGATAGAAATGTGTAAATGTAACAGATGCACAAGTGCAACTCAGGAGGAAATTATTGTTTCAAATCTGTTCTCACAGACAGTTCCATTTTCACTAGTTTGAGTAGATGTGTGTGTTTAAATATAGTTGTTGTTGTTATTGTTAAGTTCTGTTGAGTCAGTTACAACCCATAGCAACCCAATATAGGGTTTGGAAGGAAGAGCGATTGAGCTTGAACCGCTGACCTTGCGGTTCAAACCGACTTTGTAGTCCAACGCATTAACCCATAGTGCCACACCAGGATTCCTTAAATATAGTTGTTTGTTGTTATTGTTAAGTGCCATTGAGTCAGTTCCGATCCATAGCGACCCTGTATAGAGTTTTCGAGGAGCGACTGATGAGCTTGGACCCCGGCCTTGTAGTTCAAACGGCTTTGCCGTCTGGTGCATTAACCCACTGCGCCACACCAGGACTCCTTAAATGTAGCTGTTGTTAAGTGCAGTGGAGTTGGTTCCGACCCATAGCAACTCTATATAGGGTTTCCAAGGAGATGCTGGTAAACTTGAATCGCCGACCTTGCAGTTTAAACGGCTTTGCAG
Organism: Chrysochloris asiatica; assembly: GCF_000296735.1. Classification (NCBI taxonomy): domain Eukaryota; kingdom Metazoa; phylum Chordata; class Mammalia; order Afrosoricida; family Chrysochloridae; genus Chrysochloris; species Chrysochloris asiatica. Next base: position 350,263 of record NW_006408699.1, on the reverse strand, counting down.
TAGTCTGGCGCATTAACCCACAGGGCCACACCGGGAATCCTTAAATATAGTGGTGGTGGTGATTATGTGCTGTGGAGTTGGAGCTGAATTATAGCGACCCTGCATAGGGTTTGGGAGGCTGTAAATCTTCACGGGAGCAGTAACACCCAGTTAATCCTAATTGTCATCTGAAAGTTTCTTCTCTTATAAGCATCTCATTGTACTTATCACAGAAACTTTTCACAGACTCTAGTAGAATTGAACACTAATTTTAGGAAATGAAAAATCCATATTTTCTCTAAGAAAAGAGAATATATGATTCTAGCTTATTTTGTTAGAATAGATTAAATATTCTTTATTATGTAGACTATTACATTATTGTTCCACTGTTTGCTTTTTTCTCATCTACATCTATGGCCATTATCTCTCCTCGTCTTCAGGTATACTTCATTAATATTTTCAAATGCTTCCCCTCTTCTAATAGCATATATTCAAACCTTATGGTTTCCCTAATGTATTGATATATTTTTAAAAAGCCCATATACAATAACGCTTTATTTTTATGCTGTCTAAATCTTTTATTTAAAGACATCTGGTATGCTTGGCTCAGCGGACAAAATATGACAGTGCTGAAAAGTAGTATTAGCAATTCTTATGACTTTCTACATATTTTAAGATGTTTATGGCAGAAATTACATATTGTGGTGGATAGAGTATCAGACTAAGAAAAATTTATCACTAACATTCTATTACTTTTTGTTTGTAACCTTGGGAAAATCAGCAGCATTTTCTATGATTCTAATTTTTTTCACTTCACTTTTATAGTTATGAAAAGAAAAAAAAAATGCTCCAAGTAGCTGTACAATAGAAATACTGACATTTTAAGCATAGTTCTTTGGTTTGTTAATATATCATTTTTTTCTTCTGTTAATGTTTCTGAGGTTGCTCACTTGAATTCAATATCTCATAATAATTATTACAGGCCTCTGTAAATCCAATGATAAGTTTTTGAACTTTTATATGAATTAGAGATGAAATTTATAATATTGAACTCTACTTTCAATTGTTATAAAAATTCTTTAGGTATTAAAAGATATAGGCATTAAAGATGTTGCTGTTGTTAAGTGCTGCCGAGTCGATTCCAACCTTAGTGACCCTGTATAAGGTTTCCAAGGAGATGAATGAGTATTAAATTAACTTTTTTTAAACTGTAAATTTTCAAATATGTTCTGTTGCTCACCATTTTAATTCAGACAATAAATCTATTAAGTATTATCTCTGCAATGGGGCCACAATAAATAATGTTGTAGTGTTATACATGTACGAGAACCAGTTAATAGTTTGGTATTTAATCTTGTGTGTACTGTCCTCTGCTGGATGGAAAATGTCATCCTGGTTCAAATTAATAGCACTTTGCTACCTTGATAGTGATTTATTTTGCTTAGACTTTGTAGATGTTTGTATCACATTTGCTAAGGATTGGGTGAAGCAACTTGCATTCACAAGATAAATTCTGCCATATATGAGTGCTTCTGGTAAATTCTTTGGTTTGTGAAATAATTTCACATGAAACCTTTCACATACAATTTCATTTAGGAAATTGGTTAAAAAAAGAATTTAATTTGCTCTGGTATGTCTGTATTTGTATATATTCATGTACCTCATATTTAAGCCAAAGATCAAAATGCAGTCAAATCAGGGAACTCAGCATGCTGTGATCACTGGCAGTTTCCTGTATAGTGGCTGACATTGCAACTTTGGGGCATTTCTCTTTCAGACTGTAGTTATTTAAAAAATGATGCGTGTTTTGTAGAGGTAAACGAGAAGAGGAATGTTAGATTTTAATCTTATTCATAATACACATGCCAGCTATGTTTTGCTTTCCTGAAAAAGTTGTACTATCTTTACTCCTTCTCTAAATCTGTTGCCTTTCTAAGCATGATACCAAAGGCAAAAATCCTGATAAAAAGAATGATAAATTTTACTACAAAAAATTTAAAGCTTCTGTCTGCCAGAATTGCTATAAACAAGATTGAAAGGCAACTGACGACTAGGAACAATGGATGCAAAACATATTATGAACAAAAGACTGAAAAATCCTTCTTCTAAAGTGTTCTTAAAATATAAAACAGCACATAGTACATGCCAGCCCATCATTTCATCTGAAGAGCTAGATACTGTTATCTTTATTTTACAGATGAAGAAATAAGGCCTGGAGAGATCTTAGTGATGGATTAAGGCTTCAAACATGGTGGTGTGACCCCCAGGGCCAGTGCTTTTAAGCACTATACTATATATACTATACTATGCTATGCTATACTATACCGTCCTTCATTCCTAGAGACTTGAACAGGTAATGCACATAGTGACCAGCAAACATATGCATTTATTCATCCCTACTAGACTCTAAATAAATCCAAACTAAAGTAATAAGAAAAGATTTTTAAAATCAAATTGACAAAGATTTTAAAAAATGGTGATGCACATTATTGTCAAGATGCAGAAAAAACAGTCAATTGTACTTCTTACAGTGGGAAAATTATTTTAAAAATCCTTAAAAACTCTGCATAGTCTTTAACATTATAATAAAATTTCTAGTTATTTACCCTGAGAAAATAATTGTGTATCTATGAGATTTAGTTACAACAATGTTACCTTAATTTAAAAAAATAATAATTAAAGACTGGGGACAGCCAAAATGTCCAATAGAAGATTAGTTAAATAAGTTAGATGCATCTATAAAATGGAATACCAGTAGTTGTTTAAAATTACATTTTATAGGACTATAATGACATATTAACATGTATATTATGCATTAAGAGAATAAATCAAGTCATAAAATTATTTGGATCCCATTTAAAATATGTAAAATTTTACAGTGATAAAAGATTGGAAAAGCTTACACCAAAATATAAATAGGGTTTATCTCTAGCTAATGGGATTATGAGTAGGTGTAAGTAGGGTATTCTTTTTTACTTTGAATTTTATAAATTTTCCACAATAAAGGCATTTACATTTTTTAAAAAAGAACAAGGTTATTATAAAATTTTCTTTAAATTATGTCTTGTTGCATCTATGATTTTTAAAAAGCACAATTACAGATTTGCATAAGGAAATATTTGATCCCTCTGCCCTACTTTAATTTCTAATGAATATATGGTGGATCATTATTTTGATATTAAAATCAATATTCATTAGTAGTGCTACTCCCAGGTAAACTTGAATGATATTGCTCTATTAATAATTCCAAAGTGAAATTTGCACTGTCTCATTTTTAACCCTTTTCTTTAGCCTCTTCACATTCATATTTGCCTTCTATTACTTGTTATTTCTTGTGTATTATCTATATTTCTTCCTTTTAAAATGTTTGTTGTTTTTGAATCCATTATTTTACAACAATATTCCAGTATTAACTCTTCAAATCTTTTCTCCACATAGTGAAATTTTTGTAAAATTGGCATGGCATTTGTTCTGAAGAATGGAAGATGTCTACTGAGTTATTCAATTTTATATTATTTAGCAGAATTATGATTATATAACGTAGTTTTCAGTAATTGGTGACTTAGTTGAAATATTTGTTTATAAAGTTTAACAAATGCTTTTATTTTCAATGAAAGTGGGGTGTTTTAGTTAGGTCTTAACCCTAAATGGCTGGAATGTTTTTCCTTGTAGCAAATTATCTACTCCCTTGTGATTTCACTGTCAGTTTCTATTTTGAGACTTAGAACAGTATAAAATGATCCAAGCAGAGAAAGAACAAAAGAAGATCTATGGCACACATGTACCACTTTACCCTGATTAAAATTACAACACAAATCTAGTATATGCTGAGTTTCCCACCGTACTCAAATGTATCAGAAGTAAAGAAGGCAGGGATAAGAGACTTTGTATTAATGCCTTAAAATCATGAAGAAATATTTAGAGGATAAAATAGGATATAAAACGATGACAGATTCAGTAGATTGATTTGCTGCAGTTCTATCATGTGAACACTGAGTGGCACTATAACCTAGGTCACAGATAAAATAGTATTGGATTAGCTTCTAGGAGATTGGGTGTGTGGGTGTGTGGGTGTGTGGGTGTGTGTGGAGGTGTGTGGGTGGGTGGGGGTCTATTGAGGGGCAAATGGTTTTGGGGAAAGTGCAAAAAGGATCAGTAAAAGATATTCCAAGGGAGAAAGAAAGAAAGCAAGCAACGTTAATTTGAAGATCAGTTAATTTTGGAAACTGGAAATTTAAATTCCACAGCTTTTGTTTGCACATTATTTGAAAGCAAGAAATAAGATGCTGTTGAAAGGACCAGAGATGATTAACCTCACTGCAATGGAAAGACCGGAACCCACTCAGCAGCACTTCAGGAGAAAGGCATGACTATTTGCTCTTCTGAAGTTAGCCTTGCTGCTGTTTTTAAGTGCCATTGAGTCAGTTCTGACCCATAGTGATCTTGTATAGGGTTTCTGAGGAGCGGCTGATGAATTTGAACCTCTGACCTTGTGGTTCAAACTGACTTTGTGGTTCAAACTGATTTTGCAGTCTAGTACATTAATCCATAGCACCACACCAGAACTACTGTAAAGTTTCCATTCTTGGAAACCCTATTGAGAAATCCTACACTGTCTTACAGGATCTCTTGAAGTCTGATTTGTCTTGACAGCAATGGGTTTTGTTTTATACTCTTCCTTGAGTAAAGGATTATTGTTATTAGGTGCTGTCCAGTTCATTACAACTCATAGTGACCCTGTGCACAACAGAGTGAAACACGGCCTGGACCTTCACTACCCTCTCAATTGTTGTTATGTTTGAGCCCATTGTTACTGCCACTGTGTCAACCCAACTTGTTGAGGGTCTTCCTCTTGTTTGCTGACCCTCTACTTCACCAAGCATGATGTCCTTCTCCAGGGACTGGTCCTTCTTGACAACATGTCCAAAGTAAGAGAGACGAAATCTCTAAGGAGTATTCTGGTGATACTTCTTCCAAGAAATATTTGTTTATTCATCAGGCAATACAGGGCACTTTGAATATTATTCACCAACGTCATAATTCAAAAGTATCTATTCTTCAGTGGTCTTTCTTATTCATTGTCCAACTTTCATATACATATAAAGCAAGTGAAAAATACTAGGGTTTGGGCCAGGCACTCCTTGGTCCTCAAACTGAAAACTTTGCTCTGTAACATTTTAAAGAGGTCTTCTGCAGCAGATTTGCCTAATGCAATATGTCGCTTGATTTCTTTACTGCTAGTTCCATTATGTTGATAGTGGATCCAAGCAAATTGAAGTCTTTGACAACTTCAGTCTTTTACCAGTTTATAATGATGTTATTATTATTGGTCCATTGTGTGGATGTTTCTTTTCTTTACATTGAGGTGTAATCTGTACCGAAGGCTTTTTAATATTCATCAGTAAGTACTCTTTGCTTCCGGCAAGCAAAGTTGTGTCATCTGCATATCATAGGCTATTGACGAACCTTCCTCCAGTCCTGGTTCCAAGTTTATGCTCATATAATCCAGCTTTTTGGATTGTTTGCTCAGTATACAGATTGAATAAGTACAGTGAAAGGATACAAACCAGACTCACACCTTTCCTGCTTTATAACTATTCAATTATTCCCTTGTTCTGCTCTAATGACTGCTTCTTGGTCTATTTACAAGTTCCTCATGAACACAAAATGTTCTGGAATTCACATTCTTTGCACTGTTATCTGTAGTTTGTTAACGTCCACACAGTTCAATACCTTTGCATAGCTAATGAAGTACAGGTAAACATCTTTCTGGTTTCAGCTCAAATCCATCTGATGTCAGCAATGATACTCCTCATTCCATGTCCTCTTTTGAATCTGGTTTGGAATTTTGGCAGCTTCCTGTCAGTGTACTGTTGTAATTATTTTTGAATTATCTTCAGCAAAATTTTACTTGTAATGTGAAATAAATGATAGTATTTGATGATTTTCATGTTCCATTGGGTCACCTTTGTTTGAAATGAGCACAAATTCCAATTGTTAGCCAGGTAGCTGTCTTGCAAATGTCTTGCATAATCCCTCCAGTGCTGCATCAGTTTGTTGAAACAATCTCACTTTGTATTCGATCAATTCCTGAAGCCTTGTTTTTCACCAATGTCTTCAGGGTACCTTGGATTTCTTCTCTCAATATTATCTTAGGTTGGCTTCTCTAGAGAAGAAAAACGAGTGAAAATTATATATGTACATATATAAAGAGAAGTTTACATCAAGGAAATGGGTCACAACTGTAGAGGTGGATATTCTCAAGTCTAGGTCAGATGACTCAAAATCAGCAGGCAGGCATGCAGATCCAGGAGATAGACAGCTCTGGCAGGCAAGCAGGTGTGGTAGGCAGGCAGGCGGGCAGGTAGGTAGGTAAGCAGGCAGACAGGTCAACAGGCAGGCCGGCAGGGAGGCAGGTATGACAGGTAAGAAGACAGGCTGCTGATGGCTCCCAGAACCAGCAAGTAGCAGGCTACTGGCTCAAGTTCAAAGAACCAAAGGTCAGAGGATGAGCCATATGTAAGATCTAGACCAAGCAGAAAGCAAACAAGTTTTGCCTGAGTGTCCAATAGATTGGAAGCAGGTCACACTCCC
>NW_006408699.1:314737-340460 GCF_000296735.1 Chrysochloris asiatica | reverse complement strand
TCCAACTTTCACATGAATATAAGGCTATTGAAAATACCATAGCTTGGGTCAGGTGCACTTTAGTCCTCAAACTGACATATTTGCTCTTGAAATATAAACAAAATAAAGTGGCCTTGTGCAACAGACCTAAGGCACATAGTTCTGAAACTGAACCCAAAGGTACAGGGAAAAGATACTAAAGACTGGAGAAGAGAGAAATGAACTAGAGATTAGAAAACCATCAAAGAGAATCAACAAAATCAAAGGTTGATTCTGTGAACAGATCAACAAAATTGATAAACTTTTAGATAGACTGACCTAAAAAAAAGAGATAAGACACAAATAAAATCAGAAATAAACTGATGATAATCTGGCTCCAGAGTCCTAAAGGAAAAGTTATAGTTCTATTTTAAATGGTGCAGAATCTCTTTGAGAATTTTTAGTACTGTTACGGATTTAATAACAACATATGGAATCCTGGTGTGTATAAGCACCAGATTGCGAACTACAAGATTGGTGGTTCAAACCCACCAGCCACTCCTTGGAAACCCTATATTAAGGTTGCTATGAGTTGGAACCTCAACAGCACTTAACAACAACAAAAACAAAAGAGATATGTTGAAGTCCAAATCTCCTGTAAATTGTAATATAACCTTTTTGGATATGGAATCTTTGGGGATGTTATCAGTTAAATGAACATGAACACAGGAATAAGGTGGGCAATGTAAGATCAGCACTGGACTGTGAACCATAAGCTCAGCAGTTCAAACCTAACAGTTGCTCCTCAGAAACCCTATACAGGGTCTTTATGAGTTATAACCAATTTGACGGCATTTCATACCAACAACAAGTCCAATCTGAGTGGTGTCCTAGAAAAAAAAGAGAAGAGAGACAGAGAGACATGTAAAGGAAAGACAGTCCTAGCATGACAGAGTTATGCTGCAGGTGCAAGCCAAGGAATATTTGAGGTTACCAGAAACGGAGACTGGAAGGGATCCTCCCCAAAGCCGTTGGAGAGAACATGGCCTTGCTGAAAATCTGAATTCAGACGTGTGGCCTTTACATCTGTGAGACAATGACTTTCTCTTTTATAATCTACCCACTTTGAACAAAGTATTTGTTCTGGCAGTCCTTGTAAATGAACATAGTCATAGACCTGCCCTGGGCTAGATGTATGCTGTGAAATACCTGAACAGGCTGTAAACTTTCACTTCTGGTTAACTTCCTACAAACAATAAGCGAGCTAAGGCAGAATTGTAAATAACCTGGGTAAGTCTAGAGTCAATCTGCAAAATCTGAGAGAATACCAATTCATCAAGAAAATACAACAATTATAAGCATATATATATACATCTAACAAGACATTCCAAACTATATAAAGCAAACACTGACAAATGAAGGTAGAAATGTGCAGTTCTGTTGTAATAATTGGAGACTTCAATTCTACACTTTTAATACTGGCTAGAACAGCTAAAAAGATTTTAAAAAAAATTAGAGGATTGAGCAACCCTATAAGTCAACAAGACCTATCACACTCTATCCAACAACAGAAGAATACACATTATTTTTAAGTGAACCCCAAACATTTTCTAGGATAGCTCATATGTTAGCCACAAATCAAGTCTGACAAGATTGCATCATATAAAGTATCTCCTTTCACTACAGAGGAATGAAACTAGAAATCAATAATAAGGAAAGGTAGAAAATTCATTAGTATGTGGAAATTAAACAATGCACTCTTAAACAGCCAACAGGTGACAGAAAAAATCATGAAAATTGTAAAATACTTAGAGATGAATGAACAATGTAACACAACATACCAAAAATTAAGGAATTCAGTCAGAGCAATCCTCAAAGGGAAATTTATAGTTGTAAACACCCATATTAAATCAGAAGGAAGATCACAAATCAATAACCTAACTATATACCTTACAATATAGAAAAAGATTTAGCTAAACCAAAAACTAGCAGAAGAAAGGAAATATTAAGGGCTTGAAAATAGTAAATACATTAGAGATTAGAAAAACAATAAAGAAAATAAAAATCAAAGGTTGGTACTATGAAAAGATCAACAAAATTGACAATCTTTTAGGTTGATTGACCTAAGAAAAGAGAAGTGACAAATAAATAAAATCAGAAATGAAATTGTAGACATTATTATCAACCTTACAGAAATTAAAAGGATTACACAATAATACTGTGAACAATTATAAACCAAGAGATTAGATTGTTGTTGTTGTTAAGTGCCGTCGAGTCGGTTCCGACCCATAGCGACCCTGAACAGGGTTTCCGAGGCTGTAAATCTTTACGGGAGCAGAAAGCTTCATCTTTCTCCCGCGGAACAGCTGGTAGTTTTGTACTGCTGACCTTGTGGTTCACAGCGCGATTCGTAACCACTACTCTACCAGATAGCCTAGATTAAACGGACCAATTTCTGGAAGCATGCAAACCTCAAAATTAGCGCAAGAAGCAATAGAAAGTATGAACAGACCTATAAAAAGTGAAGAGATTGAATCAATAATCAGGCAAACCTGATGGTTTCTCTCATATGTTCTACCAAACATTTAAATGACTATAAGAAATCCTTCACAAAAAGTTCTTCTGAAAATAGAAGTTGTTGAATTCGGTCGAGCTAGTTCCTACTCAAAAAGACACTATGCACAACAGAATGGAACACTGTCAGGGCCTGCACCATCCTTACAAATGCTGTTATGCTTGAGCCCATTGCTTGAGCCCACTGTGTCAATCTATCTCATTGGAGTCTTCCTCCTTTTCACTGACCCTCTAATTTATTAAGCATGATGTTCTTCTTCAGGGACTGGTCCATCCTGATAACATATATGAAGTATGAGAGAAGTTTTGCCATCTGGCTTCTAAGGAGCAGCCTGACTGCACTTCTTCTAAGGCAGATTGGTTCTATGGCAGTCTGTGGTGCTTTTAATATTCTTCTCCAACACTGTAACTCAAATGCATCGATTCTTCTCTGGTCTTCCTTGTTCATTGTCCAACTTTCACATGCATATGAGGCTATTAAAATTATCATGGCTTTGGTCAGGTGCATCTTAGTCCTCAGACTGATTATCTTTTGCTCTTTATTTTGAAGAGGTTTTGTGCACCAGATTTGCCTAATGTAATACATGGTTTGATTTCTTGACTGCTGTGTCCATGAGTGTTGATTGTGGATACAAGCAAAATGAAGTCTTTGACAACTTCAATCTTTTCTCCATTTATCATGATATCATTTATTGGTTCAGTTGTGAGGATTTTTGTTTTCTGTACACTGAGGTGCAATCAATAGTGAAGGCTGTGGATTTTGATCTCCATTAGCAAGTATTTTAAATCCTCTTTGCTTCCAGCAAGGAAGGTTGTCTCACCTGTATATTGCAGGTTATTAATGAGTTAATGAACCACATTCTTCTTCATATAATCTAGTTTTTTGGGTTATTTGCTCAGCATACAAATTGAGTAAGTATGGTAAAAGGGTACAATCCTGGTGTACATCTTTCCTGATTTTAAACCATTCAGTAACAACTTGTTCTGTTCTAATGACTGCCTCTTGGTCTATGTACAGGTTCTTGATGAGTACAATTAAATATTTTGAAAGAGCCATCCTCTCAATGTTAACATAGTTTGTCGTGATCCACACAATCAAAAGCCTTTGCGTAGTCAATAAAACACAAGTAAACATCTTTCTGGTATTCTCTATTTTCATTCAGCCAAGATCAATCGGACATCAGCAATGACATCCCTAGTTCTATGTTCTCTTCTGAATCCGGGTTGAATATCTGGCAGTTCCCTGCCAATCTACTACTGCAACCATTTTAACATTATCCTTAGCAGATTTTTATTTGCATGTGATATTAATGATACTGTTCAATGATTTCTGCATTCCATTCAATCACCTCTCTTAGAAATGGACATATATATGACACTTCCAATCAGGTAGTTGGTCAGGTAGCTGTGTTCCAAATTTCTTGGCACACATTAGCGAGTGCTTCTAGTACTGCATCAATTTTTTGAAATATTTCAATTGATATTCCATCAATTCCTGGAACCTCCAGTGCCTGCAGCACAGCTTGGACTTCTTCCTTCAGTACCATTGGTTTTTGATCATATGCTACCTCTTGAAACGGTTAAATATTGACCATTTCTTTTTGGTATACTGACTCTGTGTATTCCTTCCATCTTCCTTTGATGCTTTTTGCATCAGTCAACAATTTGCTCATTTTTGTTTTTAAGTGCTGTGGAGTTGGTTCCTACTTATAGTGACTCTGTATATATAGGAGCAGCTGGTAGGTTTGAACCACTGACTTCGTTTGTGTTTATCAGTCCAGTGCTTATCCTACAGTGCCAAACCATGAGTCATATTTGCCCAGGTAGTCCTTCAATATTTCAAGTTGAGGCATGAATTTTATGTTTAGTTCTTTCAGCTTGATAAATGCTGAATGTGTTCTTCCCTTTTGATTTTCTAACTCCAGATCATTGCATATTTCATTTTAATACTTTATGTTGTCTTCTCGAGCTGCCCTTTGGCATTTTCGGTTCAGCTCTTTTACTTAATTTATTCTGTTTGCTTTAGCATCTCTACGCTAGAGAACAAGTTTCAGAGGCTCTTCTGATATCCATTTTGTTTTTCCTTCTTTCTTGTCTTTTTAATAACTTTTGCTTTCTATTGTATGATATTCTCAATGTCACTTCATAATTCTTCTGCTGTTTGCTCATTAATGTCTAATGCATCAAATTTGTTCTTGAGATGGTCTCTAAATTCAGGTGAGATATACTTAAGGTCATGTTTTGACTCTCATGGACTTGTTTTAATTATCTTCAGCTTCATCCTGAACTTGCATCTGAACAATTTATAAATATGTTCTATAGTCTGCCCCTGGTCTTGTTTTGGCTGATAATACTGAGCTTCTTCACCGTCTCTTCCCACAGATGTAGTCAATTTGTTTCTTGTGTAGACCATTTGTTGAGGTCCGTGTGTATGTTTTTGTTGTTGTTGTTATTACTAAGTGCTGTTGAGTTGGTTCTGACTCACAGCGACCCTGTATAGGGTTTCCAATGAGCAGAAGGGGGTTTTGAACAGCCAATCTGGTAATTGACAGTCCTGTGCTGATCCTATAGCACCTTTTACATTGTTGAAAGAAGATATTTACAATGAATAAGTAATTGGTCTTGCAGATTTCTGTCATGGAATCTTTAGCATAATTTCTATCACCAAGGCCATTTTATTCAATTACTGATCTTTTCTCTTTGTTTCCAACTTCTGCATTCTAATCATCAGTAACTGTTATGCATTTTGATTGCATGTTTGATCAGTTTCAGATTAAATAAATTTATAGCAGTCTTCAATTTCATCTTTACTGGCTGTAATGTTTCGTGCATAAATTTGAATGATAGTGGTATTAACTGGTCTTCCTGGAGGTGAATGAATATTATCGTATAACAGATAGCATTATACTTCAAGATAGATCTTTAAATGTTATTTCTTATGAATATGACGCTATTTCTCTTGAATTTGATATTCCCAGTGTAGTAAACCATATGATTGTTGTATTCAAAATGTCCAAAACCAGCCCGTTTTGCCTCACTAAAGCTCTGGTAATTAATAGATATTTGCAGCTGTTTCTACTTATTTTGAGTTGTGCTCCATCAGCAAATGAAGGTCTTGAAAGCTTTGCTCCATTTATGTCATTATGCTATACTTTTAGGAGGCAATTCTTCCCCAGTCATATTTTGAGTGACTTCCAACTTTAGGGATTCGTCCTAAAGTTGGCATTATGTCTGATAGTGTTCTGCTACTGTTAATAATATTTTTATCTTCCAGCACTGTATATACCAATGTTGCACTACTATTCATAACATTTTTATGTTTTGGCACTGTATCTGACGGTGTTCTGCTGCAATTCATAATGTTTTTAGTGGCTAACCACTGTGGTCTGCCTCTTCTTCCTAGTCTGTCTTAGTCTGGAAGCTATACTGAAACCTGTCTACTATGGGTGACTCTGCTGATATTTTAAATACCAGTGGCATAGCTTCTAGCATCATAAAAACACACAAGTTATCATAGTGTGCCTAACTGACAGATGAGTGGTGAAAAATAGAAGAAGAGGAAATATTTTCTAACTCATTCTACAAGGCTGGTATCACTCTGTTACAAAAACCAGACAAAGGGATTATAAGAAAACTACAGACCAATATGCCTTATAAATAAATCAAACCCCAAACAAAATCCACTGCCGACTCATAGTGACCCTACATAATGTTTCGAGACTGTAAATCTTTATTGGAACAGACAGCCTCAGTTTTCTTCCTCAGAGGGTCGATGTGTTTGAACCACTGACTTTGTAGTTAGCAGCCCCATGCCTAGCTCACAGCGCCACTTAGGAATGTAAATGCCACTTACGAATGTAAATGTAACATATCCTTAGCAAAATTCTAAGAAACCTAGCACATCTACCAGTATATTTAAAGGATTATACCCCATGATCAAGTGGGATTTATCTGAACAATACATGGTGGTTATGTGCTGTGGAGTCGGTTCTCCTAGTGACCCTGTACAGAGTTTCCAAGGCTGTAAATCTTTATGGGAGCAGAAAGCCTCATCGTTCTCCTGAGGAAGAGCTGGGAGATTCGAACTGCTGATCCTAAGGTTAGCAGCCCGATTCGTAACCACTACACTACCAGAGGTCCTTGAATAATACATGGGGGTTCACATATTAATATCAATGAATGTAACGAATTACATTAAGAGAATGAAGGGAAGAAGACCACACAATCATCTCAATTAATGCAGAAAAAACGATGTAAACGCTCCACAAACTAGGATTAGAAGGGAACTTCTTCAACCTAATAAAGAGCATTGAAGCAAAACCTACAGTTAACATTATATTCAATGGTGCAAGAAAGAAAAAAAAAGTCCTCTAAGTTCAGGAACAAGACTGAAATGTTCACTTGCATTACTCATATTCAGCCTTGTACTCAAAGTTCTTGCAAAACAGTTAAGAAAAAGAAATAAAAGGTATCCGAATTGGAAAGGAAGAGGTTAAACTATCTCTATTCACAGATGGCATGTTATTATATATGTTGTTGTTAAGGACCGCTGAGTAATTCCGATCCATAATGACCTTGTATAGGATTGTTTATACATATTTATATATATATAAATTCTGTAGATATATTCTTATATATAAACAATCCTAAATAATCTACAGAAAACTTTTAGCTAATAGATGAATTCAGCAAAGTTGAAGGATACAAAAAATTTAATAGAAATCAGTTTTATTTCTATATGCCCTCCTAAAGAATGATCTAAAAGTAAATCACGAAAACAGTTTTATTAACAATAGCATCAAAAATGATAAAATATTTAAATAAATATAACCAAAGAATTGCAAGACTTTTATATTCAAAACTATAAAGTTCTGCCAAAAGAAAGTTTAAAAGACTTAAATAAAGGAAACAACAACAGCAAAAGAACCCCAAACAAAACAAATATCCCACTGCCCTAGAGTTGATACAGGGTTTCTGAGACTATAAATCTTCATGGGAGCAGAGCAGATAGACTCAGGTCAGCCTCATCTTTTTCTCGCATAATGGTGAGATTGAGTGAGGTGAGTTTGAACTGATGATCTTGCAGTTAGCAGTCCAACACCTAGCCCATATTTATGGATTGGGAGGTTGAATGATGACAATACTTCCCACAGTGATCTACAGAGTCAGTGAAATCTCTCAAAATACCAATGATCTCTTTTTGAGGAAGATTTGGAAAAGCTGATTCTCAGATTCACATGGAGTTGCAAAGTACCTTGAAGAGCTAGATCAGTCTTGGGGAAAAAAAAAAAAAGAAAGAAAGAAGAATGAAGTTGGAGGACTAATTTTTCCTAGTTTTATAACTTAATACAAAGCTAAAGTAATTAAGACTATGCATTACTGGTGTAAAGATAGATATATAGTGTGGTGGAATGCAATTGATGTGCCCAGAAATAAATCCTTAAATCTATTGTCAGTTGATTTTTGGTAAGGGTGCCAAGACCATTTCATGAGGAAGTGTAGTCTTTTCAAAAATTCTGCTAAGATAACAGGTTATTTACATTCACCCACATATAAAAATTAATTCAAAATGGAACGAGGACCTAAATATAAGAGGTAAACTAAAAAACCCTTAAAAGATTATATAGGGATAACTTTGTGATCTGGGATTTGTTTTCCTATTATTGTTGTTAAGTGCCATGGAGTTGGTTTCGACTCATAGCGCCCCTGTATAGGTTTTCAGAGGACCAGCCAGTGGGTTTGAACTGCTGATCTTGTGGTTTGCAGTCCAGTGCGCATCCTACAGGGCCACACCAGGAGTCCTTAGTTTCCTATTGTTGTTGTTGTTAAGTACCTTTGAGTCGGTTCCAGCTTATGGTGAACCGGTATAGGGTTTCCAAGTGAACTTGAACCCCAATTTTGCAGTTCAAACAGACCTTGCAGTCTAGCGCATTAACCCACAGCACTATACCAGAACTCTTTGTTTTCCAGTATGTGTACATACTTCCAAAAGTACAATCATCAAAATAGAAAACAAATTTGACTTCATGGAAATTAAAAACGTTTGTGCAGCAAAGGGTGCTGTCAAGAAAATAAAGCCAGTCCCAGAATGGAAGAAAATATTTGCAAATCATATATCTAAAAAGGATATAATATCTAGAAGATATTAAAAATTCTTATAAGTCAGTAACAAAAAGGTGCAGCTCACAGACATTTGCTGATTCTTTGAATCTGTAATACACTTGGTACAGGGAAGTAAGTTCAGTATAAGACTTGGTTTTGTACTGTTGTTTTTAGGAACTTTAGAGTTGGTTCCGACTCAGTGACACTAGCTAGGAATTCTGAGGTTGTAAATATTTATGGGAACAGAAGCCTTATCTTTCTCCCGTGGAGTCCTGGTGGTTTTGAACGCCGACCTGATGCTTATTGTCCAGTGCCACCAGCGCTCCTTAATTTTTGACTAGGGGTTTAGAAATAGGGTGGAAATGACACAGGAAGAGGTAAACATTGAGGAAAAGAAGAAAACCAAAAAACAAATGAAAGAAAAAAAATCTCACTCAAAAATAAGCTTACAAATGGAAATTTCAAAATAGTAAAAAACCCAAATGCTGAAAAAATCTGAAACTTACAAATAGATCATGAATTCATTAAAGATGAGTTATTTGTATGCAACAGTTTAACAATAACAATAAGAAGTTTATAATGTATAATCGATAGGTTGTTGTTTAGTGCTCTCAAGTTGGTTCGAACTCATAGCCACCCTGAGTAGGGTTTCCGAGGCTGTAAATCTTGCTGTTTTTTCCCGTTTGTTCTAAACTCCCTTTTTCTTTTACTGTGTTCTTTTGGATTAAGCAATTTTTATGATCCCAATTTTCTGTTTCATTGATTTTTTTAAAGACATACCTTTTGGTTTCATTTTTAGTGTTTGCTTTACAATTTACAGAAGACTTTCAAATTTAAACACACTGCAGTCTACCTTGGTTACGAATCAGGCAGCTAATCTCAAGTTCGGCAGTTCGAAACCACCAGCTGTACTGCGGGAGAAAGATGATGCTTTCTGCTCCAGTAAAGATGTACAGCCTCGGAAACCCTGTGCAGGGTCACTATGAGTCGGAATCGACTCCAGGGCATATAACAACAGTCTACCTTCAGGGTTTTGGTGTGGTGCTGTGGGAAAATGTGCCAGACTGTAAAGCTGCTTGAACTGCAAGGTCAGTGGTTCAAGCTCACCAGTTGCTCCACGGAAACCCTATACGGGGTCGCTATGGGTCAGAACCGACTCGACGGCACTTAACACCAACAGTGTACCTTCAAGTATTATTTTTCCACTTTACGTTTAGGATAAGAACTTTACAATAATGTATGCGTTGTTGTTATTATGTGCCGTTGAGTCGGTTCTGAACCACAGCGACCCTGTACAGGGTTTCCGAGGCTGTAAATCTTTACGGGAGCAGAAAGCCTCCTCTTTCTCCTGCGGAGTGGCTGGTATGGGTAGTCCCTGACTTTTGCCGTATTAGAGTTACTGCGAACGAACAGCATTTACAACCGTCCTTTTTTTGCTTGTGTACATCCTATCGTTAGTAATATGGACTCCATGCAATGTGCATCTCATAATGAGCTTATGTTATCATTGTCAGATGTAAATTTCCCATTCCCCAAAGACAAATAAAGATTGAATTTATAAAGATACTGATAATACAAGGCAATAATAATGGGGGCAAATGAGGTAATTGACTTAATATCTGAACCCCATATCGCAATACAAGAATCGCATGTATTCCCCCCTGTAGTCTTTTGTGCTATTTTTGTCTTATTTTATTGTTGTATTATAAACGTCATAGTACAAGGGGGCTTCAAAAGGTTTGTGGAAACATTTACCGTGAACTCTTTGAAGCTCCCACAAACACTGTATATCTTTGCTTTAGAAAGTTAACTTATAAAGATACTTTAAAAGAAAGAAGAACTATGTTTTATATTGTCCACATATTTACCATTTCAACTTAGTTTAGTTCTTTATGCTGCTCCACATTTTCACCTGTTATTTTTCATTCTGACTGAGGGATTTTTATGTGTGTGTGTATATGTGTGTAATAGTTGTTGATTGGTGATCAATTTTCCAGCTTTTGTATTTTTTAAAAAATCGGTCATCTTTATTGAAGTGTACTTCAAATTTGCATACCACAATTTCACCAGTTTTAATTATATAATTCAGTGATTTTTTTTTAGTATATTTACTAAATTTTCTTAAACACTAAATGACTGTACAACCATTAAATCATTTCTAATTTAATTTTTCTACTAGAGGAAACCTCCTGCCCTTTTGCATCTATTCCCCATTCCCACTCCAAGCATGAGGCAACAACTAATGCATTTACTTTTTCACACTTTTCTGATTTTGTTTTGATAATATTTTATTGAGGAGTTTTTCATCTATGTGCTTGAGAATTATTAGTTGTAATTTTTCTTGTGGGATGTTTGTCCAGCTTTGATATCAGAATAATAGTGTCCTTATAGAATGAATTTGGAAATGTTCCCAACACTTTTCAGGGAAATTTTGTAAATTATTCGTATTTATTCTTTGGTAGAATTCACCAGTGAAGGCCTACAGGTCTGAGGTGCTTGTTGTGGAATTATTTTAAATTATTAATTTAATATTTTTCTTTGTTTTAAATTTGTTTCTTCTTGACTCTGAAAAAATTTCCATTTTATCTAAGTTATTCAATATGTTGATATGTAGTGGTTCATATATGTCATATATTCTCTTGTTGTTGTTGTTATGTGCCGTGGAGTCGGTTCTGACTCATAGTGACCCTGTACAGGGCTTCCGAGGCTGTAAATCTTTACAGGAGCCGAAAGTCTCATCTTTCTCCTGCGGAACAGCTGGTAGTTTCTAACTGCTGGCCCTGAGGTTTGCTTATGAGTCTTTAAATTGATGTAAGGACAGTAGTAAAGTTCATTCTCTAAAATAATTAAGCATCCTTTTACCTTATTGTTATTTATAATAATTGTTTTAATGTATTTATTTATTAGTTCTAGTTGTATACTTTATTTCTGAGTCTATTTTTCTTGACTGATTTTTCTGCTCATTATGGGTTGCTTTTTTTTGCCTGATTTTTAAAGTTGGATGCCAGAGCTTGTGAATTTTACTATATTGGTCCTGGATATTACTTTATTGCTCAGTTTTGAGCTCCCCTCCCCCCAGAATTACTTAGAAACAGTTTGATCATTTGAAACCTTTGTTAGTTAGAGACATAACAGCATTTAATTTTGTCCCACTTGTGATTCTTCTGTTTAATGTCCTATGGGTTGCAAAGCTTTCTAGTGTGGCTGATAGGTACATGTAGTACTTCTGGTTCTGTGTGAGTTGTGAGGATTGGTTCCTTTCAGGCCGTTCTTCCCTTAGCCACTGGTAGTTTCTTCCCCTTAGTTCTAAAAAGCTAAAGACAGAGACCCTCTACACATCTCCACAGCTCTCTATCTGAATCTTTCTCCTCTGTGTAGATGCAACTCTAGCCATCTTGGCTTCTCTGATACTTTGATTCCTCTCTTTAAGTCAAGAAGATCATTGAATATTGTCTGTTCTTTAGAGAGTTGTTGTTGTTGTTATCTAAGCCAGGACAATCGGAGGGCTAACTTTGTTTTCCTCTCTCAGGGATCAGTATCTGCATTGTCTGATGCAAAATGTTTGAAAACCACTGTTTCATATATTTGTCTAGGCTTTATGTTATCGTGCAGGAGGGTAAATCTGGTCTTTTTTATTCCATTATGGTTAGAAGTGGTATGAGGAAACAGATGTGGCATGTAAATTAACAAAAGATAGTTAATATAAATTGGATATGGGTTCTTAAGAAAGATTATTCAAGGAAGCTCTCTCTTAGATCTTAACTTAAGAGCTAAATGATGAGAATGAACAAGGCATGCAAGTATCTGGGGGAAGAGAGCTAGTACAAATACTGTAGAACTAGAACAAATGATTTAACTAAAACCCTATCTTTTATTCCTCATAATTTGTAACTGTCCTACAATGGAATGTGGTGGTAGTGTGCTATGGAGTCAGTTCTGACTCATAGCAATCTGGCATAGGGTTTATGGCCCTGTAAATCTTTACAGAAGCAGAAAACCTTATATTTCTCCCGTGGAATGGCTGGTAGTTGTGGCCTGACTTGTAACCACTCCTCTACCAGAGCTCCCTATATTACTCTGTTATTCAGCCAATCTGGGCTCCTGTCAACCTGCTATTTATACTTCTTCATGTATTTCCCCTCTGATATCATTCCTCCATCTTAAAGTATCTTTTATTTATTTATTTATTTTTTCTATTTCACTCTGGAAATCTTGTGGCATTGTTAACTATGACCAATTGCTGTCTCCTTCATGGAATTGTTCTTGATAGCCTTATTAAGACCTGACAACTTTTTTTTTTTTTTTACCTTAAATTCCTATAGCACTGTTTTGTGCACAGGATTCTAAACACTTAGCCATATTTTGATGCTTCCTATTTTCTGTTATTTGGGGGTGGGGTTGAATTCTATTTTGGTCACTCCTGTATCCTGGTGGCAAGAATAGAGTCTTGCATAAAGTAGAAAATTAATAATTGTTTGCTGAATGGATATTTTATGCTTTGCTTAGTCGTATGAATATCTTTCTCTGAAACAGGACATTTGATATAGCTAATGTGACATGAGACTTTTCATGTATGTATATTGTAGAAACTATCACTCGTCTGTCAGTTTGTCATTCTATGGTAGCTTGTGTGTTGCTGTGATGCTGGAGGCTAGGCCGTCGACATCTTAACTACCAGCAGGGTCTCCCATGGTGGCCAGGTTCAGGTGGAGATTCCAGACTAAGACGGAGTAGAAAGAGGGAGAGGCAGACTACTTTTCAATGTTCAGTCACTGAAAATCTTATGAATAGCTTTGGAATATTGTCAGATACAGTTCCAGAAGATGAAAAATATAATGAATTGTACCAGAATATTGTCAGATATTGTGCTGGAAGATGAGCCCCTCAGGTTGGAAGGCACTCAAAATATGACTGGGGAAGGGCTGCCTCCTCAACGTAAAGCCAAGCTTGATGACACAAATGGAGTAAAGCGTTCTGGACCTTCATTTGCTAATGGAGCACAACTCAAAATGAGGATAAAGATCTGCAAAAATCCTGTAATAATTAGAGCATGAAATGTATGAAATATGAATCTAGAACACTGGAAGCTGTCAAAAATGAAATGGAATGCATAAAGACTGATATTATAGACATTAGTGAGCTGAAATTGGCTGGTATTAGTCCTTCCGAATCTGATAATCCTATAGTTTTCTGTGTTGGGAATGACAAATTCAAGGGGAATGGCATAACATTCATCATTAAAAAAAATATTTCAAGTTCTGATTTGAAGTACAATCCTGTCTGTGATGGGATACTGTCCTTACACCTACAAGGAAGACTAGTTAATACCACAATAATTCAAATTTATGCACCAACCACAAAATCCAGTAATGATGAAATTGAAGAATTCTACCAACTTTTTTAGTTTGAAATTGATCAAACATGCAGTCAAGATGTATTGATAATTACTGGTGCTTGGAATGCAAAGGTTGGAAACAAAGAGGAAGGATCAGTAGTTGGAAAATATGGCTTTGGTGATAGAAATGATATGGGAGATTTCATGATAGAATTTTGCAAGACCAACAATTTATTCATTGCAAATACCTTTTTTAAAACAATGTAAAAGGCAACTATACACATGGACCTCACTGGAGAGACTACACAGGAATCAAAGGGACTACACCTGTGTGAAGAGACATGAAAAAGTTCCATATCATAAGCCAAAAAATGCCGGAAGTAGATTGTGGAACAGACCATCAATTGCTCATATGCAAGTTCAGGTGAAAGCTGAAGAAAATGAAAACATATCCATGAGAGCAAAAAGATTACATTGAACATATCCCACCTGAATTTAGAGACTGTCTCAAGAACAGATTTGATGTATTAGACTTTCATGACTGAAGATCAGAAGAGCTATGGGATAGGTATAGAGAAAATCATTAAAAAAGAAAGCATAAGATAAATTACATGACTGGAAAGAAATAAAAGACCAAAATTGATGTCAGTAGAGACTCAGAAAATTGTTCTCTAGTGCAGGGATGCTAAAATGAATGGAAGAAATGAGGAAGTAAAAGAGCTGAACAGAAAATTTCAAAGGACAGCTCAAGAAGATAGAGTATTATAATGAAATGTGCAGAGACCTGGAGTCAAAACCAAAAAGGACGAACCCTGTCAGCATTTCTTAAGCTGAAAGAACTGAAGAAATAAGTCAAGCCTTGACTTGAAATATTGAAAGATTCTACTGGCAAAATATTGAGTGATGCAGAAAGCATCAAAAGAAGTTGGAAGGAATACACAGAGTCACTGAACCCAAAAGAAATAGTCAATGTTCAACCAATTCAATAGGTAGCATATGATCAAGAACTGATGGTACTGATGAAATAGATCCAAGCTGCACTGAAGGCACTGGAGAGAAAAAATGGCTCCAGGAATTGATGGAATACAAATTGAAATGTTTTAACAATCTGATGCAGCATTGGATTAGCTCACTCATCTATACCAAGAAATTTGGAAGTCAGCTACCTGGGTACAAAAATGTCATTATAAGAATTTAAGGGAAAAAAGTATCAGTTCTGACTAAGGTTATCAAGCACAATCCCATGAAGGAGACAGCAACTGTCCATAGTTAACAATGATACAAGATTTCCAGAATTGGAAATTGAAGAAAAAGTTATTTTAAGTTGGAGGAATTGTATGAGAGGAGAAATAAAGAGTAATGTGTAGAAAGATATCCATATTTGTGCCCATTCCAAAGAAAGATGATCCAACAGTATGCAGAAATCATCAAACAATATCATTAATACTACATTTAAGTAAAATTTTGCTGAAGATAATTTAAAAATGACTGCAACAGTACATCTACAGAGAAATGCCAGAAATTCAACCTGGATTCAGAAGAGAATGTGGAACTAAGGATGTCATTGCTGATGTCAGATGGAACTTGGCTGAAAGCAGAGAATACCAGAAAAATGTTCACTTGTGCCTTATTGACTATGCAAAGCCTTTTCTTTGTGTGGATCATGACAAGCTATGGGTAACAATGTGAAGAGTAGATATTCCAGAACACTTAATTGTGTTCATAAGGAACCTGTACATAGACCAAGAGATAGTTGTTTGAACAGAAAAATGGGATACTAAATGGTTTAAAGTCAGGAACGGTGTGAGCTAAGGTTTTATCCTTTGTCTATACTTATTCAATCTGCATACTGAGCAAATAATCAAGAATCTGAGGTATATGAAGAAGATTGAAGAATTGGGATTGGAGGGAGACTCATTAACAACTTGTAACATGCGAATGATACATCCTTGCTTGCTGGAAGCGAGGTGGACAAGATACTTAAGGATGAAGATCAAATATGGATTGGACCTCAATGTAAAGAAAACAAAAAATTATCATAATTGGATCAATAAGTAACATCACGATAAATGGAGAAAAGATGGAAACTCTAGTTAAGAATAAAATGATGTGTTACATTAGGTAAAATCTACTGCACAAGACCTCTTTAAAGTGTTCTAGAGCAAAGATATCAGTTGAGGACTAAGGTGCACCTGATCCAAGCCATGTGGCATTGTAGGATAAGTGCAGGACTGCAAGGTTGGTTTGAACCACAAGATCGGCAGTTCAAACTCACCAGTCTTTCCTCGGAAACTGTATATAGGTCTCTATGAGTTGGAACTGACTCGATGATACTTAACAAGACAACAACATGCATGTGAAAGTAAGACAACGAACAAGGACGATGATAAAAGAATTATTACATTTGAGTTACTGTATTGGAGAAGAATACTAAAAGTATCATGGACTGCCAGAAGAACAAGCAAATCTAAGTTGAAAGAAGTATAGCCAGAGTGCTCCTTAGAAGCCAAAATGGCAAGACTTCTTTTTTCATACTTCAGACTGTTGTCAGGAAGAACCAGTCTCTGAAGAAGGACATCATGTTTGTATAGTGGAAGGAAAAGAAGATCACCAATGAGCTGGATTAGCAGTAATGGGCTCAAGCATAATAACAACCTGTGAGGTTCACACAGGACTGGGCTTCATTCTTGTGTGCATAGGGTCAGTATGAGTTGGAACTGACTTGATGGCACCTACCAACAGCAGTATTTCTAGACCTTGCTAGTGTGTGCAAGAAAATTAAGTGAAAATTTTGGGGGGATAAAATATATGTAACATAAAAGTCACCATTTTGCCATTTTCACATGTACCATTTCAACCCACTACCATAGTTGATGCCAGCTCATAGTGACTATGTGTAGGGTTTCTGAGACTGTAAACTTTTACAGGATCAGAAAGCCACATTTGGCTTCCATGGAGTGACTGGTGGGTTTGAACTACCAACCTTGCAGTACAGTGCTTATCCTACAGTGCTACCAGAGTCCCTTATGTGCCATTCAATGACATTAATTACGCTAACGCTATTATACAACCATTACCACTGTTTATTTCCACAACTTTTCACCAATCCAAACAGGAACTCTGTACTTTTTTTTAACAACAAATCTCCACTTTCCTCTGTCCTCAGCCTCTGGTAACCAATCTGCTTTCTTTTTCTATTCATTTGCCAATTCCAGATATTTCATATAAATGGAATCATACAATGTTTGACTTTTTTCTCTAGTTTATTTCACATAGCATAATGCTTTCAAGACTCATTCTGGCTGGAGCATACAATCAGAAAAGTGGGATAATATTCTATTGTATTTATATACCCCATTTTATCCATTTATCTGTTGAATTGAATTGTTAATGAGTTTTTGGATTGTTTCTGTGTTTTGGCTATAGTGAATAATTCTGCTATGAACATTGGTTTACAAGTATCTGTTAAGAGTCCCTGCTTTCAGTTCTTTTGAATATACCTAGTATAAAGTATGTGTAAATGTCTTAACTTGTGAAACACTTGCTAATGGAATCAACATCATTGTGGTCACACTAGACAGTCACTTGGACCATATGCAGAATTACATGTTTCATGTCTGGTTATTGATGCGGCCGATCGAATCTTAGATGTTGGATTTGAAGAGTAATTAAAGTAAATTATAAAATTTATGCCAGTACGGAGACAGACCATGCCTTTTCCTGCCACACAAACTCGAAAAGTTGCAGAGATGGTGAGGATTTCTCTGAAACAGGAGCCCTTATACGTTGGTGTTGATAATGATAAAGCCAATGCAACAGTGGATGCTGTTAAGCAAGGATTCCTTGTTTGTGCCTCTGAAAAAAAAATTCCTTCTGCTCTTTACATTCCTTAAGAAGAACCAAAAGAAGAGCTAATGGTGTTCTTTTCATCCTGAAAGTCTTTTCATCCTACCACTATGAGTGGCTAAACTGCATTGATTTACCTGTTTTGGCCATTCATGGAGGACAGAAACAAAACAAACAGACAATCACATTCTTTCAATTCTGCATTGCAGATTCAGGGATATTGTTGTGTACAGATGTGACAGCTTGACTGTATTGTTCAGTATGACCTTCCTGATTACCCTAAGGAGTATATTCATCATGTGGGTAGAATAGCCAGAGGTCTAAATGGAAGAAGAAATACCCTGTTCATTTTGCTCGTAGAAGAATTGGGTTTCCTTAGTTGCTTGAAGCAATCCAAGGTTCCACTAAATGAATTTGAGTTTTCCTGATCCAGCTTGAAAAACTAATCGAAAAGAACTACTAGATTGCAGTGGGTTTGGTTTTGCTTTTGGATGATTAATGATACTGGAACCTTTTCAAGAATCTTGGTGTGGTGCTACAGGATAATGCGTTAGACAGCAAGGTTGGTTTGAACTGTAAGGTCGGTGGTTCAAACTCACCAGCCGCTCCTTGGAAACCCTATACAGGGTCACTGTGAGTTAGAACCTACTCCGATGGCACTTAACAGCAACACTTGTATATCTTTCTCAAGTTCTTCACTCATTTTTAAACTGGATTGTTTTGCCTTTTTTTGTTGATGACAAGTCAAACAGTATTGCTACAAAACCATAAAAATCTTATTAAGCAAAATTATCAAAACATTAAGCTATTAGAAAACATGCTGAGTAACAATAGCTTCACGGTTTGAAGATCTCTGAATTCTTCTAGAAGGGTTAAAGATGTGGAAACACTGCTTTGAAGAATTCTGAGCTCTTCAATTCGTTGTTATTAGGTGTGTCGAGTCAGTAACAGAATGAAACACAGTCCAGTTCTACGCCATCCCTACAATCATTGCTACACTTGCCTCCATTGCTGCCGCCACCAGGCTAATCCATCTTGTTGCTGGTCTTTCTTTTTCTTAGCTGACCCTTCACTTTATCAAAGGAGCTCCGGGAGCGTAGCAGTTAGAGTCAGACTAGAATCTTGGAACTCACCAGCTCATACCTCAAGGTCAGCAGTTCAAAACTGCCAGCTGCTCTGCAAGAGAAAGATGAGTCTTTCTACTCCAGTAAAGATTCACAGCCTCAGAAACTCTACACAGGGTTGCTATGAGTCGGAACCAACTCCATGGCACACCACCACCACCAACACCACTTTACCAAACATGATATCCTTTTCTAGGGACTGGCCCCTCCTGATAATACATCTTAAGTATGAGAGATGAAATCTGGCTGCTTTGGTTTCTAAGGCGAATTCTAGCTGTACTTCTTCCAACACTGATATGTTTGTTCAGCTGGCAGTACATGGTATATTTTATACCACATCAAAGCAGTGGTTTTCACATCATTGAGGGACTCAAATTGTGTTCCTTTTAAATATCATTAGAGTTATTTGTTGTTGTTAAATGCTGTTGAGTTGATTCCAACTCACAGTGACCCTGTGTAGGGTTTCTGAGGAGTGGCTGGTGAATTTGAACCACCAACCTTGTGGTTCAAACCTACCTTGGATCCAATGCATTATCCCAGAGCACCATACCAGAACCCTTTGAGTTACAGGACCAAAAATAAGTCTGAATGGGCTAGATAAGGGCCGTAGGATGAATAGGTCAGGTTTCCTAAAGAAATTCTTGTAAAACAGCCCTTTGTTGTTGTTATGTGCTGTGGCGTTGGTTCCGACTTCATAGTGATCCTGTACAGGGTTTCCAATGCTGTAAATCTTTATGGGAGCAGCAAGTCTCATCTTACTCCTGTGGAACAGTTGGTAGTTTCGAAATGCTGACTGTGAGACTAGTAGCCTGATTTGTAACCACTATGCTACCAGAACTCCTTTGCTATCAGAGCTCCTTTGGTAGCAAACAGCCCTTGCTACCCTCAAAAAATGAGAAAATGCATTATTTTGATGGGAAAAAAAATTATTTGGCAAAGATGTCCTGGTCTTTTACTCACTAATGCAGTTTTCAATTTTCTAAAACGTCTTCATGATTGTCTTGTGTCCTTCAGAAAATATATGAAGGTTACCCCTTGAGTTTCCCCCCAAACAGTCACCATAATCTTCTGAGCTGACCTCTCTGTCTTGAACTGAATTGGCCCAGCAGATCTCCTCAGAAGTCACTGTTTTAATTGGACCTGTTGTTTGAAGGCATCCTAACAATACAAAGATTAAGACTAAGACTAGTATATATCCACTGACTGCAGAGACATGATTAAACATGTTTTGCCTAGAGTAAGCCCATGAATGTATGCACTGGCACCATAGTAGCAACTTTCTTTGACTTACTGTCATATCTTCTGAGTATTAAACACTTATCTGATATATGCTTTACAATTATTTTTCCAATTCTGTTGTTGCTTGGTTTTCATTTTGTTATTAGTGTCCCTTTTATTCACAAACATTTTGATGAAGGTTAATTTATCCAATTTTTTCTCTTTTGTTGTTTGAGCTTTTGGTCTCATGTCTAAGAATTAATTGCTAAATACAAGATTTTGAAAACTTTCCCATAGTTTTCTTCTAAGAATTTTATGGCTTTAGATACTACAATTAGGTTGCTGATCCACTTTGAGTTACTTTTTGTATATAGTATACAGTAGGAGACCCAACTTGATTCTTTTGCCAGCTGTCTCAGCACCATTTTCTAAGACTATTATTTTTTCTCCATTGAATATACCTGACACCTTTATCAAAAATTGATTGCCAGTGAATGAATGGATTGATTTATGAACTCTCAGTTTTATTCAATTGCTCAAGATGTCTTTTTTTCAGACTAGTACCATACTGTTTTGATTACTAAGCTTTATACTAAGTTTTGAAATTGGAAAGTATGAGTCTTTCAACTTTGTTCTTTTTTCAAATAAACAACAAAGATACCTTGCATTCCATATGAATTTGAAGATCAGTTTTTTCCATTTCTGGACAGTTTGTAAGTTATGTGAGATGTTGCAGTGACTTGCAGAATCCTAAGACAGTAGAGAGAGTACTGAGGGGAGGAAGAGTAACTGATGCTAGAGATGATGGAATGGTGTAGCAGTTTGGGACACCTTTAACCTCTGCCTCATGGGAACCAGCTTTGTGCTGATTCTTTTAAAAGAAATTATTTATGCAGATTGTGTAGTTACATTTTTCCTACCAGTGTCCTTTACCCAATTAGCATCTGGGACTATATATTCCACTAATCTGTTTTGTTGATTCTTTATTTCCTGTAACAGTTGTCCACTCTGAATCATTGTTACTTCAGAGAGGCACTGATGATTAAAGATAGTCTTATAATTATCCCAGCTGTTTTTCTCCCCTATCAGTTTGCTCCCAAATGGCTTCACCTAACAGAAATTGATCAGAGTCCTAGGCATAGAGTCCTAAATCTCCAACTCTTCAGAGAAGACCCTTTTCATGTCCAGACTAAGGCCTTTCTCAGGATAATTGATACAAGGAATCATGTATATCCTGTAAGGGAATTTCCACCCCATGTGGTCCAATCTCCAAACATATACTAGAAAATAAAAATATTGAGCAGCCCAAGTAATTCCAAAAGTCTGTGGTATCTAGTTCAAGTCTTAAATAACACCATGTGGGAGAGATTAAAATATATGTATGAGATCTTTTCCTTGTTTTAGAAAGGCACAATCAGGCTAAATATTAATTCAATTGAAAGATTGCATTGTTTAAACAGCACACACTTGAATCTTCAACACTAGCATTGGTATTTTTGGTGACTTCAGTTTTCTTCATGATTCACCCTGATGCTTCTCTCAAAATGAAGGTAGTCTTAACCTTAAGAACAGCAACTGCTAGAAGCTCCTTAATGTTAGCTTTGCTAAAACAAAGCCAAATTGTTTCTCAGACACCTTATTTAGTAAGTTAGTAATAGTTAATGCTTAGTGTGAGTAAATAAGGTATGCCTATGGATAGGCAGCTTGTAGTCTTCTATATATATGATACAAGTAGAGTTGGAAGTGGTGGTTATTTATTTTAGAAGCACTGCATTCTGCAAGACTTTTGATTCATTGTCTTGTATAGTCTTATAGGGTTATTACACTCTATTTATTTATTCATTAAACTAATTCTTGATTGCTTTCATTAGTTCACTCATTTGTTAAAAATATTTATTGAATTTATTTTATGTATTTAGCAGCATAATAGACCCTGGGAAATCAGCAGGAAACAAGATGGAATTATTCCATAATGTCATGGAACATAGACACTAATGGAATCTTTTGAATTAAACCCCAAATCAATATCTTTTTTCACTCTTGGTGATGAAAAAAACAAAACAAAAACTCCCATGCCCTTAGGAAGACAGCAGCATTGTTGTTGTCCCTGATGTCCTGACCTGACTCTGGAAATCATATTTAGTTTAACTTAATGATTCATTCATTGATTTAGCTGAATGGCATTCTTTGCTTCCTGTCTCCAGCAGATGCATGTCTACTGGACCACAGGAATTAAACTGTCATGGTGAGAAAACTGATACGATGATACAGTTTAAAAATATTTGTGCTCTTTTCTTATGTAATCAGGGATTTTAATAAAGAAAATAACTCTCATTTATTGCTGATCAAATCACTAAGCTCTTTTCCTGGTGAATGTTTCACTCTTATCCCCATAAAAACAATTTGTTGCTTGTTTTATACATGCTCCTGCAATTACTTTTTTGGAAGCATTATTGATATGCGGTTGTAATTTGACCTGAATGCCCAAGTACTTCCTTATTTAATGATTTTTTTTTTTTTTTTTATTCACAGGGAAGGAGGTAAAAAGAAACCTAAATGGGATGTGAG
Organism: Chrysochloris asiatica; assembly: GCF_000296735.1. NCBI lineage: Eukaryota > Metazoa > Chordata > Mammalia > Afrosoricida > Chrysochloridae > Chrysochloris > Chrysochloris asiatica. Next base: position 317,735 of record NW_006408699.1, on the reverse strand, counting down.
GAAATGACTTGAGAAGACATGATAAGCTATTTATTTTCACTTTAGTGGTATAGTTTGCAAGGTTAATCATAAATGATTTCTCTTTTGAGCCCACTTCTTCCTCTAGCTACTGTCTTAATTCGTTGCTCTTTAATCGAACCTCTTGGAGTATAGTTGTTTATGCTCCAATTTTTGTGCCTCTCTAGTTTTTGAACTTTCTTTCTACTACTCCATTGAACTGTTCTTGTGAGTCTTGTGCATATATTTGCAGCATAGATAAATAAATGTTGTTGTTGTTAAGTGCCATCAAATCAGTTCCGACTCATAGTGACCCTGTATAGGGTTTCCGAGGAAAGACTGATGAGCCTGAACTGTGAATCTTACAGTTCAAACTGACTTCATAGTTCAGCACATTAACCACAGTGCCACACCAGGACTCCAGATAAATAAAAAAATACGTATGTAGAAATATCCTCTGTGGAACCTATATCTATTCCTGGGTATAGTCACAACCTCTTTTCCAACTTGTGTGTCTGTCTTTGCAGCCACTTATAGGTTATTGTTTGCAGGATTGTGTATATAATGGCATTTACCTTTGTTACCTTTAACTCTTGTACTCTTCCAGTTTGTTTTCTATAGATTTGGGATTTGGGTAACTGATGGAAAGAATATTAGGCTTTTATATTTAGCTGTGCTTTTAAAATATATTATGTAAAAAATATAAAATTGAACTATGCATTAACACAATAAATGATTAAGGGCATAAGCAGTTTTTCTTTATGTGATTTTAATTTATTTAGATGTGGAATAGCATAGTTTCATTTTTATATCTTTTATTAATGTGAGAATTGTTTTGGAATGAAACAGTACAGATCAAGTTCCTGATCTCACAAACACTAGCAGGCGGAAGCAAGGACATTTGGGATATAGCTACTTGTTAGACCCAATCGCTCTTCAGTCTTTTTTTTTTTTTTATTATTCTCATTATTTCACTTGTTGGATACAGATTTTTTTTTTTTTTTTTTAAGAGAGCAACCAATCCTATCTTTGTGATTGCCTTTGTTTCAGGTTTGAAAAGAATCATTGTATTTCTTAAGGAAGTTCTGGTGTCTTACTCTTTTCTCTGAATACAGGGAGAAACCTTAGAGAGTCAGCAAGTCATGTCTCTTGTTCTATGTATGTCTTGGAATGACTTCCATTATTCTACAGCTATAATAGGTAAGGCCCTTATAATTTCTTATCAGTTTGCTAACTGGTTTTTCTGCCACCAGTCTTACCATAACATCTCTGATATTCTAGTTTAATGGATATTTCTAAATGTTGTATTGTGATATCACTTTTCTGCTTAAGATGCTGAAAATACTTCTTGTCACTTATAGAATAAAGTCCAATTCCTTAGGATAGCAAACAAAACTTCTCATAATTTGGTCCTTGCCTTTGTTTTCATTCTTGTTCCCTAACACTTGTTTGTCCTTTAAAAATAGATTCCATGTTTCACCCACAATGAACTTTTTAGAGCTCTTGAACACATGACATTCCTCCTGTTTGGAATGCATTCCCTGTATTCTCTGTTGTTGTTACTGAGTGCTGTTGAGTTGGTTCCCACTCACAAGAACCCAGTATAGGGTTTTCTAGGAGCAGCTGGTGAGTTTGAACAATTGACCTTGTGGTTAGTAGTCCAGTGCTTATTTTACAGTGTCACACCAAGACTCCCTATTCTCTTCTGTTGTTAAGTACTGTTGAGTCAGTTTCAATTCAGAGTAATCCTTTTTAAGGTTTCCAAGGAGCAATTGGTGGTATGTACCGCCGACCTTGTGGTTCACAGTCCAATGTTGATCCTACAGCACCACATCAGGAGATGTTTTTAGAATCTATTTATTATACAGTAGTTCTTTAGATGAGGACATGGAATGAAGGACATCACTACTGATATGAGATGGATCTTGGTTGAAAGCATAGCATATCAGAAAGATATTTACCTGTGATTTATTGACAATGCAAAGGTTTTCAACAGTGTATTTCATGACAAGCTATAGGTAGCATTGTGAAGAGGGGTATTCGAGAACACTTAATTGTGCTCATGAGGAACCTGCACACAGACCATTGTGCATTCAAACAGAACAATGGGATCCTGAATGGTTTGAAATCAGGAAAGGTGTGCACCAGGGTTGTATTCTTTCACCATACTTATTCAATATATATGCTGAATAAATAATCTAGGAAGTTAGATTATATCAAGAAAAATAAGGCATCAGGACTGGAAGAAGATTCACTAACAACCTGCGATATGCAGATGATACAACCTTGCTAGCGTAGTGGTTACGAATCGGGCTGCGAACCTTAAGGTCAGTGGTTCAAAACTACCAGCTGCTCCGCAGGAGAAAGATCAGGCTTTCTACTCCCGTAAAGATTTACACCCTCGGAAACCCTGTACAGGGTCGCTATGGGTCGGAACCGACTCAACGGCACTTAACAACAACAACAAGCTGAAAATGAAGAGGACTTAAAATATTTATTGATAAAGATCAAAGACCACAGTCTTTAGTATGGGTTGCGTTTCAATGTAAAGAAAACAAAAGTTCTTACCACTGGGCCAATAAAAAACATCATGATAAATGAAAAAAAATATTGAAGTGTCAAAGACTTCATTTTACTTAGATCTATGAAAGCAGTAGTGAAGAAATCAAACGACATATTGCATTAGGCAAATCTGCTGCACAAGACCTCTTTAAAGTGTTCGTTCAAGAACAAAGTTATGAGTTTTAGGACTATAGTAGGCTCATATGTATATGAAAGTTGGAAGATGAATAAGAAACACCATAGAAGGATTGATGCATTTGATTTTATGGTGTTGGAGAAGAATATTGAAAGTACCATGGCCTGCCAGAAGAACAAACAAATCTGTGTTGGAAGAAGTACCCTCCGAATGCTCATTAGAAGTCAGTATGGCAAGTCTTCATCTCTCATACTTTGGACATATACCAGAAGGGACCAGTCCCAGGAGAAGGACATCATGCTT